>NC_090295.1:8428000-8733500 GCF_037392515.1 Haliotis asinina | reverse complement strand
TACTTTACTGAAAATAGTTCACAGTAAAAAAATATAATAAAATGGAGCCCTGAGACTTTCTTCATTTCCAAGCTAAGGGAATCTATATGCCACTTTTGCATGGGCTGTCTTGGACATATTTGGTTCAAGGTCTGAACGACAGACTAATACATCGTAGCCCAGTTGCGGAGATCGATGTCAGTCACTGAATTGTCTGGTCCATATTACATTCTTGGCGCGAATAGCTGCAACATTACTGGTGACTCATAAGACAACATTCACCCATATTCGACTATTTACAGACCAACGTCACATAACTGACACTAAACATACATGGGGCGACAAATGGATGTGGCTTGTTGGCTTGATTATCCATTTTAGGTGCAAGGATCGATGCATGTGTCATCATTGGTGGCCATGGCCTAAACTCCTTAAGTCAAGCCTGTTCGTAAATGACAGCAGTAAAACATGCCGAGTGCTGGGTTAAACAACACACATGGAAAAACTTAAAGGGCTTAATGAATCACTGATCAAGATCTGACAAATACTATTAACCGTCATTCACGAGTAAGGCAGGGTACGACGTACAGCTGAATGTGTCGGGAAAACACGAAATTATGCTCAGACTTTTACCACTTTTATCAAATCCACCAGTTCGGGTACTAGTGCAGTACTAATACACCAAGAAATCGTTTCCACTCGTGATTCGAACCGTACTCTAAGGGAAGCAGCTCTGCTTAAGACGAACATATGCGCTGATCACCAGTACTTCCAGCAGAGCAAGCTGAGGCAGAGACCATAAATCGGTGCATGGTCTCTGGCTGAGGTGAGATGCGGGCAGCGACTGACAAACCCCGCTCCATCAGTTCATAAAGATTACGGTTGGACCATGTTTGGAAGATGCAGTTATTCACTTCACCTGTATTCGCACAAATGACACTTGCAACATAACTGACAAAACCAGTACTGAAGCAAAACAGTAAGATTGTTGCTCAACTTCCAGTTTCAAACACAAGAACCACGTGAGACACCTTTGATGTTGTGCGTGTTTTAAAACTACTTGGAATTTTCCACGCCTGTGAGTTACAATGGCAACCTAGCACTTTTTATACACAAGTTAAAGTGATGATTTTGCAATGAACATCATTCCTATCCCTTACTGCTTACTATATCAAGCCGTCCACTTTACAACACACAGGCTAGCTTTCATCAATATTTCTAGTGGTATCCATATTTGTGAGTTGTCTCCCATGTAACATATCAAAGATGAGACCAAGAGCTGGTGTCAAGTTATGCCCCTTGGGGATTTCAACTAGAAATGATATGTTGACTGTTTTCCACACCCTTCAGCATAAATTTCATAAATCAATTTACTGTATTGTACTTAATCTTGGCTGGTTCAGCCTGTACACATTTAGTGCTGTCAATAATCTAGTCTCGACAAGACACACATTAAGTAACATCATGAGGATCAGTCACTGCCATTGGGAAAAGATATATTTTTTTCAAAGGGTGGAATGGATAATTTAGGTCTTCCCTTGTGACAAAAAGTAGTCCACACCTTGTTATGATCCAAGTATCTCAACTGTTATATCATTGCTTAATTCTAAGTAAACATGTAAACTTAAGCACGACATGTCCTTGACCCATAAAGTAACCCACAAACCATGTTGTCATTCAAACCATGACTTCCCATTGCAATGGAATTCAAAATAGTCACGCTCATGTTAAGCTGTTCCATCTGTGATCAGACTGATAGGGTGCGAGTTACATTTTGAATCGTTTCAAATGGTCAAATTTATCATATTTTTCATTTAATTGAATCACGGTATTAGTTTCATATTAGTCTGGTCACGACCGCATAATGAAATATTTCACATATGAAAGTATGGGTTAACCAGGATTATGCTGACGTGGATCTTCAAGGATGGTGCATGGTGTTTCAGGTGGCTAAAAATGATGGGTTGGCTGGCACAGTGAATATGTTGTTTTTCCCAAGCGGTGAGGGTGTTCCAAGTTAATAAAATATGTTGATATTTATGGAATAGTGATTAAAACATTAAAATGCACATTCACTCATCGCAATGAAAGAAGCAGTGGGGTAGACACGTTTGTCACGCCATAGGCCAAGGTTCAATTCTCCACAATGGTACCACATGTAATTGATGTGAAGCCTATTTCTTGTCACCTGCCATCTTAAAGCCAGAATATTATGAAAAATATCGAAAAACCCAACTCACTCACTCATCACATTGAAACATAAACATTACAAAAACACAAGCCAGTTTTAGCATAAAGCCAAGTTTTATTGGGTAAGTAGTATAACTGCTGCACGTATGTACGTTCACCACCAGCCGGTGGTCAGCTGCTGTCTACGTTACACACCGATAACACGAAAACAACACATTGTCGCTTACACTCACACTTCAAAGTCAGAGTTGGATTTCAATTACACAGCTGGTTGTTGGACAGCCTGCATTCCCCACCACAGTGAACAATGTCAGACACTGAAACAGGTGCTACACTACAATCATACCTCAACAAGCTTTCCTGAAAGCGATCACAATTTATATATGGCCTACTCCTGTCTTTGTTTGCAAGCTTTAATTAAAAAACAGATCCATAAGTGAAAATAAACAAGAAAAATAATAACATATGAAAAATGCTACATTTCAGATATCATTTTTGTTTTTCAAAACATTTCCTCAACATGTAGCCATGTATCGGAAATGTAGTATGTTTTAACAGCCGTGTAGATTAACTTTTTGAGGGTGTTTTTCTGGGCTACATTTCCTCTCCATTAGGATATATACTGTATAAAAAACATTAGTTAAACCACAGTTTGCATGTGTCCAAAAAAACATTCTTGGAGGTAAAACCGCTATTTTAATCTGTCTTGCTGTATATTTTTCACATACCTCTGAAAAGAATTTTGTTAGAGAGCATTTTTCATCTACATTTCTTTCTTAAAGCATGAATTTATCACAAAAAGAAAGGCTTCAACAGAACCAGAAACCTGATGAAACATAATTACGATAAATCTAGATATTCTATTGAACTGGACATTTTCTTTCAACTGCTTTTGCAATGTGTTACGGGAGACTTTTTACAACTTGGCACTGTACTTCCAAGTTCAATCTGTGCAATAAAGAGATCACATCTACTGGCCTTCTGTTTTTGGCATGAAGATCAAAGACAACCATCTGATAAATCTTATGCACAAAAGCATCTTTTATTGCACACCATTATCTAGCTTTGCAGAATTCATTTGAGGTAGAACATATTGAAATACCTGTCTTGAGCTTTTTCCTATCAGGAACTGATATTGAGGAAGGGAGGACACAAAAAATTCCAATGAAACATCTTACATCTTGGTATTCTGATAACACAAAAACAATTTTATTGGAAAAAAAATCATAATAAATAAAATCAACACAAACAAATAGAAATTCCTGGTTGATTAATATTCTAATTCTGAAACCAGAATACTATTTGGGATACTAGTGCTTTTTTGCTATCTGATACAGATAATCTTATCAAAAATGTTCAGTCAACAGCTGAGTCACTGTCCTGAGCTTGTTCACTGGTGGTGATAAGAACAGACTGTCCGAATTAGCCCAAAATATATTACAGTAATTAAGATGAGAACTTGCAGGGTTAATGTCACCTCCTCACACAAAGTCACAACAATGTATCAAAAATAGATAACAAGATGTTACAGAATAACTGTGCAGTGTCATAGAAATGGGGGATTTGGGTGTCATTACCCACCATGATTTTACTAGACAATCAGTTCAGTTTTCCAACACTACAGCAGTATCACTTTCACCCTATTGGTTTCATTTTAAGATCTTGTAAAAACTAGTTTGAACTGGTTTACATTTGATTTTTTAGCGATCAATTCTTATATTAGTTTTGGATTATCCCCCCTGATGACCATCTCTCTGACACTGCAACTAGTTTCTGCAGAGAACTTCCTGAGAAACTGAGTGGTTGACTTCGAGACTAAGACAGTGTTTTACATAGAGTTGCTAGTTACCTTGGCTCTAGGATCTTACAGCGCCTACACCCAACATTCAGGACATAAAGAAAAAAACAAATAGTGGAACTGGCCTATTTTCGTTTATCAGCTAGCTCGAAAAATCAAATTAGACAAAAATTTCAATCAAGCTACAAGGATGGAAATTTATAAATTTTCTGAGAATTCCTCAATAACTATATAAATGTAAAATGTATTTCACAAAAAATTAATTCCCTTCCACTGTTTGAGAAAATCTTTATGTTCTGAATGTTGGGTAGCCATTCATGTACCCCTCGATGAACAGAAGTATATGTACAAGCAACCAACCCAAAATTAACTGTCACATTGTGACCAACCTGTCTCAAACTTAATCCAAGTTTATCAAATAAGAAATTTAAGAATCCTAAACACAAGCTTTTGATGAAGTTTATAACTACTGACATCAGTCAAGCTGACCCAATGTCTTGATTTTGTGGCAAGGAAGTTCCTGGTAAGAACAATCTAATTAACTCATGATTCGAAAAATAAAGGCTTCAACAATTCAACATGTATTGTGATAACATGTTTCCATTCATGATATACTTAAATTTGCATCAAAACACATCCCACTGAAAAATGGCATAAAAGTAAGGCTTGTTTTTAGCTTTATAGTTATAGTAAATTGACTGTTGAGTCTGATCTTTCTGGAACAGAGAAATGTTTTTACAAGCATCTGCATCATTGATGTTTCACAAACAGGTATTGGACTCAATTCCACAAAACAATCTCATTGTTATAACTGTCTCAGCTCCCATTCACTGACACTCACTAACCATAGTCACATCACTGTGATTACCTTGTGAAATGATTCCCCAAATCTCCAAAGTGAAAACAATATATATTGCTTGAAAAAGTATATCATGAAAAGATTTTTATGATACATGTAACTCAATGTCTGAGTTGAGCCGATTGTAACACATTGATCCTTTCTGGATTGAAATTACAAACTTTCTTAACATTACACTTCAGTCTAAAGATTTCTTGGATTTAGTTTGTAGAACAGAACTGTGTTATCTTTTTGCTTGGAAAAAAAAACTCATAAAAAAACCAAAAAACAAAACAAAACCAAAACAACCTATAATGCATTAATTAAGTACTGTGACAAACTAAGATGTGAAAGTGAAATGGAAGATCGGAACTAGAAACCAAGGAACGTAAATCTGTACTTATGTTAATACTTGCAATATCCAAATGACTGAAACTGGCAACACTATGATATGTGCGATAACATGTAGCATGTTTGTACACTATCAAGCGTCATCAACTGGTTCTTAGTTTTAAAGCATTTTCGGCAAAATACTTCAATAATTGATAAGTTATACAGTCATACATTCTGTTTTAACAAACACAACTTTTCATTCTGTACAAATGGTCAGAAATTTGGGCATTTTAGCCATCTTGCAAAGTCAATTTTGGTTAATTTGGAAGTGAAAAATTCTCATTGATAATGCTGATGTTCTGACAAACTTGATACAAAATAATAAATATATTAAAGCTTAGCCGAATGATAACAGGTGATTTCATATACATGTATCAACTCATACCAAACTAAACAGATCAATCATACATAATGGAATTTTTCATAAAAGAGGTAATTCTGTTTAATGTAACCAAGGCGATCAACTCTCAATTACTTCAAACATACCGGGTAACCTTGGACAACAAACTCTTGCATTCAAGCCATTTTGGATATTGCATATTTGAAGAGAAAAAAATCTACATAAAAAGTATTCTTTATTTTCATAGAAATTATTTCAATATGAAATTTTAATATTTCCCATTCATTCATATTTGAGCAATTCATTTCTTAAGGAATGAGTTATTTCAATGATTTACCAGAAACTGTGTGAACTTGTGCGTTCCTTGGAGGAGCACTGTCCTCTCAACGCCAGATTACTGGTTGAAGAAAATAGTAGGGGTGTAACAACACCATTGTCAACATACCTAGCTGAAACAACATCAGCTTATTTTCCAAAAATAGTTTTTTACTTAAAAACGAAAATTTGAACAATGTTTATGAAAACAATAATTTAACTGGAGATAGTTTAACTTAGCAGATTGAATATGTGTGTTGTTGTAAGATGATGCTGAAAGCCAAAGTGGAAACAAAGGTTTAAATTCTCTTTGGAGGAAGAAAACAACTACATAATGAGTTCAACATCAGTTTCAGTGTCCTGTCTTGATGAATCGTTACACCCCTAGAAAATAACACTCAAGTTCCTTGTGTTCTGCAGAGTAATGCGATCTACATGAAACAAACATACTAAACCATCACTTCATCTCAAGAAAATAGATAGGCACTGAATTTACAAATAACATCAATATTATAGGTGAATAGTCTTCTGCCTGTCTCTCGTTCCATCTCACACAAACACAGAACTATGGTGTATGGTCAAACATAAAAGATTAGAGAATATCAGGTAGGGTTATTCTCATGTCACTTCCTTGACAATGAAACCTTGGTTACATGGGAAACATCTCAAAGGCTTGCATCACCATCATTTGCAATAACTAGAATTGTAAGGGAAGAAACTGGATTTTAGTCAATGTGAGTTGGAGTTTAACCACTGTGAACAATGCCTTGTACAGTACATCAGTCATACTGTAATGCAATAACATGGAAAGAGCGGCCAAAGTCTCTGGTATCCTGGAAACATTATCAGTATGATTCGAGCCTTAATCATTTACTGACAAATCTGAGAAAAATGGGCCCAATCATTTAAAGTTCAGTCTTAGTTAGTAATACTTTTTCATGTCACTACGAGGTGTTCCCTTCTGGACTGAAAGTAAACCCGCCTACCATGAAAACAGCCAAAACTTATATTCACAATAAACAGTCTTTGAAATCTGAATATGCCAGATCGCATTATGACACTTGTTTACACAAGCAAGACCAATATTTGCAAGCTTGCAGTCGATACCTCTGAGACAAATATTTGAGACAATGAGAATGGACGGGGAAAAAACCAGTTACCTTCAACATTGCCATGGAGACATGATGTTAATTGCAAAGTCAGGGAATCAAGCCATTGAGAGAACTGGTGAGGAACATTAGTCCAAGTTTCTTGAAGGTCATCAAAGCCAAAGTAGACAATTCTGTTCTATTTTATCAGTAGTATTGGAAGACGGGTACAGGGGACTGACACTGTTACTACAGGGACTACGAACCAAAACATAGATACCACTGTCCATTCTGACCGCTGTGGTGCAGGGCCTGGCACATATCAGGCTGACACTGACCCTCGTACAAGATGGCTTGTCTTCTGAAGACCGTTAAACCACATGAGATGGCACAACGTGGCACGACAATCGAAACTCACTACAAAAACCCTGTTGCATTTTGTAACAAACAGGAATAGACAACTCACATCCTCCCAAAAACATGTCTGCTTTCACCAATTTCAGGCAGGATTAATGTCCCCTGATGAGATCTCCCAAAAGGTAGAAATTATGTATTACCTCTGAAAATACTTTCCCTTCTATTCTTAAAATGTTACATGGTTACCCCAAAAGTAACACAAAAATATCTTTTGGCATTTTATCACGATTATTCAATCTTGAAGCTGTTAAAAATAAGGAAATAGAAACCAACTTCAATCATGAAAGCAGACATGGTCAACTGTGAAGACCGAGCTCTGACTACCTAATTACAGCACTACAAGAGATTCAAGGAACAGACACATCTACTGCAAAGGGAGACAGCAGAGTGCTCTCCCTTTCCAAATATACCTTCCGTCTAACACCACCAAGGACAACATGCTCCCACAAGTTTTCTGGTTTACAATTAGTACTTTTAACAAGTGGTATCATGCCACACATGCAAAAATAATAAGAAAAGAGTTAAATATCATGAAAAACAACAGATTAGGGCAAATTTCAGGACAAGCATATAACAGACTTACCTAGAAATTACAGAAACAAAAACAAATCTGGTTCACATCAAGAAATTTGTTGACAGTTTTAAGAATCCACTAACATAGTGAACAGAAAAATTTATGATGAGGCTTTATGACACCATCTCATTTCATCTTGTGACATACTAGTAATGCACTCCTCAAAAACATCAAACAAATTACAACTGTACCAACAATCCTTCCATAACATATGCTTGGTGTTCCAGCAGAACCTCTGATGAGCTTTAAATGATCAAAGCAAGATCCATTTTTGCAAATAAGGCAACATGCACGCTCACCGGGTTTGTGCACCAGATATAAGGGAGGTAACTCTACTCAGAACACCCACAGCATGAGGTGATTTCAGAGATAATTTGTTTGGTCTCAGCTCACATCCAAGTTGCTTTGAGCATGTTGTCCTAAGTGAAACTTAATAGATGGACCACAGCAGAGAAAAAAAAAAGATCCAGACTTCAATTGTCTTGACAGATTAGTACCTGACTGATCCATACCAGAGGACATGCTTCCCAAATATCAATTTCAGACTACACTGAGAAATAATTCTTTTTCCTAAACACTGAATGAATGATCGTTGTTTATCAATAGTCATAATGGCTACAGCTTCATACAGTTAGCAGACCAGGACTACAAAAGCACAAGATCAAATGGGAAGCAGAGATCTCTTCTTTGTAAACCAGAAATTTCCATTTATGAATATTAATTTGGTACTCCCATGAATGGTATAGCAAAAGTTCATCAATCATATTTATGCTGTAAAACTTAAAGTTTACTTTTTTTGGATAAGAAAAAGAATAAAAAAAAGATTTTATAACAAGCAGTTTTGAAATTAATAACCAAAAGACCAATTTGAAGCAATTTAGAGGTTACAAAACCATGATGACAATTTGAAGATGTTCATAATTCTGGATCCAGGTACTGATGTGAAGCCATCTTGAAGAGTAGTCTTTTTTCTCTCCTTCCCAACATACGATATACACCAACAGATCACTACTGCACACCCAGACCTCACTCTGCATGGTACACCGTAAAATCAGCAGCAATAAATATGAAATGTAGGCTAAAGTGCAATGATTCAACAGACGATGGTACTTCAAAGGTGGCCTAAGTCCTTGAAGCAATACATTCCAGTCCTTAGCCAACTCCCAAGGGTTCAAGCCCAACCTTCACACAAGTAACTGTTCATGTCAACATTTAGTGGAAATCCATTTCTGCTACTAACAACCTTAAGTTGTAAAATTCAGATACAAAACAGTAACAGCAAGAGAAAATAAATTGCTATTAAAATTGCCTTAACCTGAATAAGTGCAAATTTAACAATGGGAAGAATCTATTAATGGCAATTAGCATACAAAATAAACTCATATACAATATTTCATAACTTATAAAAAAAACATTCCATAACCACAGAAATTATAATTCCAGAATGAAGTTGAAATTTTAACTGACTTTTGTCAGATATTAAATTTTCATAACATATCTTGAAATGAGCAAAGTTGAAGACTTTATATTTCCGACTGGATTGAATGAATTACTTGAGTTTCCTGGAACATCACAGAACATTTGGTTGCAGTGGAAATGTGTTGCCTCATTGAACAAGCCAGCCTTTGAATGCACCAATTGATGGAGTCACCTTTCTCCCATGTTTGTGAGTGCCTTATTCATAACCACACACATCAGTAACACATAACAGTGGGAACCACATCAACAACTATATACAATAAATAACAAGTACGTACATTTATGAGAATTCATGCATGCTAAAATATAAATAGAAATAGAGAAACTCCTGCTGAGATATCCAAAACACCATCCACACATTTTAAACCACAATCGACAGGAAATACTGGCAGTTGTTTCAATATAGAGGTGAACAGCCTTTTTCCCAGCAGTATTAAAATAGTCATTTATTCTCCTCAACCAGGGCCCAGTTGTGCTGAGCACCTGCTCTGAATGAGGATGACATACCATCTCACAAACTTATCACACACGATAAGAGTGGTGTGTGGATAAAATTTGATAACTCCAAACAGCTCAACTCTTAAACACCAACAGTCAGAGGTTATCTTTCAGCTTTCCTCATTGGCTTCAGTTTGTTCTCAAATGCAATACAATACTGTAAGGACTTTTTCATGCAATGTTTTCCTGATGTAAAATAATGCAGACTGAAGCACTCCAAGTTAACATACAGTCAGCTAGGAAACGAGATGATCACACACACCACGCTTATGTCACCACAAATTCAGTCAAGTTTACCTTCATTCTTTGTTCAAATTCACCACAGTTTGTTACACTTTAGATCCAGGACATCATACTGTGTGACTGGTGTCGTTTTACGTCACTGGTCACTTTGATGTCGAGTTAGGAGGGGATGCCAGAAATTCCAAGTTTTATAAAAACAGACCGCAATGATCATCATAATTGTTGTATATTTAAGTAATTTGCATATAATCATCAAATAATGACTTCTGATTAAAGTCTGCCATATTATGGTAGGAACAATGCTTCTACCATGTATGAATCACTTTTACAAATTTAAGGCTTTATAAGCCATTGTGGTCATTTTCAAAACTTTTCAAAGTTGACGCAAAAAACACCAAGACTTTTCAATAGTGACTTTCAAATTTAAGGACTTTTCAAGCCTGTACAAGTGAGTGAGTGAGTTAATATTTAACGTCACATAAACCTGTACGAACCTAGACAAACTTGGCTGAAGATTTGGTAACCATGATACTATTGAGGGCACTAATTGTTTCGCAACTTCCCTGTCAACAGGATTTTGATTATCAATTGAACAACAGTGTGAGACAGTTATTGATAATAGACAAAACAACATCATTCAAGGAACAGGTTTTTACCACATAGATTCTCACCACTCGTGTCATGCATGGTCACATTTCTGAAATGTATTCAGTTGAATCGACAGGGAAGCTGGGAAACCATTGATTACTCATACAACACCCTCCAGCCAGACAATCCATTCATGTTTAAAATGAGACTACTACACAATTATTATGCACTCAGGCCTGTGCTACTGTGAAAGGTTGGTAGATGTAGTTTATAAAATAAAAAAATATGGTTTTAATAATAATAAATTGTTGGGGTGCTTTATTTTCAAACCAGTTGAAAACATATAATACACTCAGAGACCTGCAAATCAAACAGTAACCATGGTAACGAAAAAGCACCCCCACTCTTTAACATTGTAGAACACTCTCAAAAAACGCATTACAATTCAATCCAAACAACACTTGGTCACCTGTTTCGGTTAAATTCATATAAAAATGTTATGAACGCATATATGCAAGCACGTGGCTAGCCTCAGGTCACTCAAGCACCAATATCCTATTGGACCAATCACTCACGAAAAGCCAAGACCTTGCTGCCTCAAATACCAAAATGTTTGCACAAATTATCACCAAACACTGTCTCAAATCCACTCACTGCTAAAACACTGCTCTCATTATCAGACTAAATAAAATATTGAGAAGCATGATGTACGAAGTGCACTGTCAAATTTGATAAGTATGCACAATTAAAAGTGACTTTCATGCATTTACATTCATGATTTCAAAAATAGAATTCTTAAAATTCTTCCACATTTTGGCTATAATATTCACATTTGTTTGAGGGAGTAAGTTCACTCATACCAGGTCCAAAACAATATCAGAATATCAAAACACCTCAAACATTTCATCAAATCTTTGCATCATCGAAATTGCTAAGATGTACACAAGTAGGACCTTCAGTCAATGCACAGTTCTGGCAAATTAACACTTTGTTCTCTTTAAATGACATCATTCAAAACTCCCATTTACACATGCTGTTGTGTTGTGAATGGCTCAAAGAGTGTTGAATACAGGGCAAGGAGCTTACAATTTCAGGAACTATGGTTCTACATATCCTGGCGAGCACTAAATAGGAAGGTAATTGTAATCAGTGAGAACTGCTGCCAACTTCAGAATGAACATGTCATGATAGTTTCAAAAAGTTGTCACCACTTGATTGGTGTAAATCATAATGATTTTAATTTTTGAATTTAGATTGTGTCATTACTTGAACCCAAATTGGAAGCAGTTTCATTTTCAACAATTTTAAACTCTCATCAATACAGTTTGGCAAAGACGTATAGAGTAGACATCAACAATAACCTAGACAAATCTAATTTAAAACAACAATCTTTCACCTTGTCAAAAACAGTCTGTAAATAATTATGGGCAAACAGTGGTTATGTTGTTGAAAAGTGCACAAATATTTTTAACTAAAACATGAATGTTAGCACTTATCAAATACTCACAAGTAAAACCCTTCGCACTGCAACAAGTACATCGTCTTGTGCATGAACATACCAAGGTTGACAGTGTCACTGGGCAAGAAGCCATTAACTAAAATGGAGGTGGACTGGGTGATTTACTAATGTTTCACTCATGCATGAGGTTCGTTCTTCAACTAAGAACTTTGCACTTTGAGATTTCTGATGTCCCACACATGCATGATGTCCGTGCTTGATGCCAAACTTTCACACCGCACATTACCTAGCATGCTCACATGTAACAGAGTGGAGTCAATTTGATGTAAAATATTCAGTAACAGAATCAAACACTTATTCTATCTGTGGGAACATCTGACTTTGCCTTCAAAGTATGTCAATATTTTTCAGTCTCTACCATAAACCAATGGAGTCTGCCAGCTTAAATACTCTTTGGCATTAATTTCAGTGTACACTACTCAATGTTTCCTAAGGACCAACCAGTCCTGGATAAAGGTGTGGTCCTTGGCAAATGTTGAGGAGTATGTGTTAGTGTTATCAGCCAAAAAGATATTTCTACAAAGGCTTTGGACTAGAAGTTAAGTTTGCAGACATTCCTTTACAACTTTAATGATGTAGACTGAAAACTTTAAAATGAATTAGCAATAATGAAAGAACCATTTCTGGTTCAAATAGATTAAACATTTCACCACTTTCACTGGTGGCTTCAACATTTCGTGCAGCCTTTCCCCTTACAGCCCAGACACGATAAAGAAATCAATCTGATTTAATTGTGTTACAGAATACTCTACCATATCAACATTTCCCTGCTACAGCCTGCCCTATACTCGTTTCAGTTCCACCCTGTTCCTGCCTTTGTCTGGGCTCCCCACCCTCCAACATGCCCTGGACTGTGGGAGGGGCCGTCACTGCCTTGGGACCCTCCCCAACCTAGGAAACCCCCACCACTCCCACTACTGGTTGTACCATTCCCTACTGTGCCAAAGCTACTGTTGGCACTGGCATGGTTGGGTGTGGGGTTGTCCCCACTACTTGCGCTACCCCCCTGGTTAGTTAGACCGAGTGGACCCCACCCCCCTTGGCTACTCAAAACAGCCTGAGCTGCTGCAAGCATGGCGTGGTTTAACTGCAATGCACCAAGCCCTAAATTGCCCAAGCCTAGATTGTTGGACAAGTTAGTTCCCATGCTGTTGCCCTGGGATGAGAGACCTTGACTGTTCCCTCGGCCAGCGTGACCCCAAGTCCCTGGGGGATATGCCTGGTTGAATCCAAAGGGTGTGTGGTTGAGCCCTGTCCGTCGATCTGTGTGTTTCTCGTTGTTCTTTGGCGCGGCTCCACTGATATGAACACTGGCTCCCTTGATGATGTGGTCTTCCCCACACAGGTTCTGGGCCACTTCGGGATCAGCAAATGTTACAAATGCAAATGCTCTGAAGGGCTTTGGAATGAAGACGTCGACGACTTCTCCAAAACGGCTGAAGTGGAGTCGTAGGTCGTCGGCGGTCATATCCTCTGTGCACCGCCCTACGAACACTTTGCGATTCATCATCAGCTGGGCTCCTTCCTGGAGAAAACAATTCTAATACAACTCACAATCCCGTAACATTGTGTCCAAATTAAGAATGAAAGTTCAAAAGAAGTTGTAATAAGCTGAAAGTTTCTAACAAAAGATTTAAATAACCTAAGGATGACCATATTTAAGCTGAAAATCTGGCAGTACGGAATTCCTAATATATTGATCATAAACACCCATAACACATCAACAATAACCTGAATACAGCATCTTTTCTGAATCACAGAAATCATTCATATATTTCCTCGAACTTAACATATGATGTATGAAGACTATGCCGACTTGATATTCCGATCGCAGTTACCATACTCCACAGAACAATCATGCACTGCTTTCAAAAAGCTTTGGACGCATTCAATTCTCATGCTATTCCTCTTCAGGTGCAACTAGTGACAAGTTACATAGTTAACACAATCAAGACTATCTTTATAAACATTAAAACATTTCCGAAATTGTAGTAAAAAGACTACTTCCTTATTATTAATTAAATGTTTCACACTCAGGGCAATAAAGAAGGGAAATATAAGAAAGTATAACAAAATGTTTATACCTGTATATCTACCTTAGAGTTTGGTATTCGCACATCACACCAGCGGCCATCTATCATGTGTCTCTGAGAGATACATTTCACTTGCGCTTCATATTCAGCGAACCTCACAAAACCAAACCCTTTGGACTGACCTGTCTTTGGGTCCTTTTTAACCTGAAACAGTCAACAAACCATGACTGATGCCTGTTCTGTTAAAACTGAGAAAAAGTGTTGAAAAGTCACCGGATGAACATTCTGATGATTTTTGTTATTTTTCTGAACACGAAGTCTTAGATACAAGGATAGTGTTTCTGGTGACTTAATCATTTATCAGACACTGAGTTCATCAACCTGAAACTTTACCGGTCATGAATAAAATGTTCCAGTCATAGTTTCCCGTACATACTTAATACAATGCTAAGATATAATTTTGATTGGGCATGAAATAGTAACACTGGCTTTTGTTATGTCCATTGAAAATGGAAAATACAATTTCTTTTGGTCTTTGTTCTCTGCTACATAGTAGTCACTTTCAAGTTTCACACAGGTGTCTATTAATAGGAAGGGGGGATGGGGAGAGAGAAAGAGAGGAGAGGAAGAGGATGTACGGGGAAGAATAGAGAAGAGGAGGAGACTCCAAGACCTACGTTATGGGGATATGGGGACTGGGAAAGAGAACTTTGACAATGGGTCATTTTCAGGATTATTAACCCGTGTTCTTAATTTAGAATAGGCCACTGCCCTTGTATCAACAGTAAATTTCAAACTTTTAATGGGTCATTTTTCATTCTAATGTGCAGAATGGCCCTTTACCTTTCCCAATCCCTGTGTGTAGTATATATTCCACCAAGCATCCCTAAATCCATGTTTCTAATTCACCTCACAATTTATGCAGTATGTTTATCTGAATGACAAATGAGACTGGCTTCATGTACACATTGAATACATTAACATATTGGGAACTAAAATGTCTCTTTATGATAACATTCCCCACCTACCTACCAGATTTTTATAAAATAAATCCCTGAATATACAATTCCAATCCCAAATAAAACGTATGTTAATTCCCAGAAGGAAAATAAGTAGAGGACACTAAAACTTTAAAAGGCCCTCCATGTAATACCATTTTTATTAAATGAGTAAATGATTCAATAAACAAGCAAAATGGAACTTCAATTTCAAATAGCAAAATGGAAGAGAATTTACTATTGTTTATTACCGAGCACCATAAATTGACAGAAACTGCCTACAGTGTAATGACTCTTAGCTTTCCGCAAGTCAACCATGGTCTATTACCACTGTGACATAGGTATCAGCATTGTGATTTCATAGCCACAAACCACTGTGACATAGGTATCAGCATTGTGATTTCATAGCCACAAACCACTGTGACACAGGTATCAGCATTGTGATTTCATAGCCACAAACCACTGTGACATAGGTATCAGCACTGTGATTTCATAGCCACAAACCACTGTGACATAGGTATCAGCATTGTGATTTCATAGCCACAAACCACTGTGACATAGGTATGAGCATTGTGATTTCATAGCCACAAACCACTGTGACATAGGTATCAGCATTGTGATTTCATAGCCACAAACCACTGTGACATAGGTATGAGCATTGTGATTTCATAGCCACAAACCACTGTGACATAGGTATCAGCATTGTGATTTCATAGCCACAAACCACTGTGACATAGGTATCAGCATTGTGATTTCATAACCACAAACCACTGTGACATAGGTATGAGCATTGTGATTTCATAGCCACAAACCACTGTGACATAGGTATCAGCATTGTGATTTCATAGCCACAAACCACTGTGACATAGGTATCAGCATTGTGATTTCATAGCCACAAACCACTGTGACATAGGTATGAGCATTGAGATTTCATAACCACAAACCACTGTGACATCATGCATTCAGCATCATGAGATGTTTTTACAAATGTGAGTAATGCATTGTAGATCTACTAAACAGTGATGTCTTCAACCAGTGAGTAAGAAAAACATTTTCAAAAAATCACAGCAGTGTTACCTGGACCATCAGCAAATCGCCAAACTGTGAAAAGTATTTGCGGAGGTCTTCCTCAGTGCTCTTCCATGGCAGTCCCAGGACAATCAGGTCGCTACATCGCTGTTTTTCCACACGCTTCGTCTTCAGCTGCAAACTGTCCCATGGCTCATCTACCTTTCGTTTGTTTTCTAAATGGAGAAACAGCTCATGTCATATACAGAAAGTTGTTCACTTAAAACTGTTTGCAAAACTAGCTTGATGGGAAAAATGTCCTTGTATTGTTAAATACTATATCCCTAGTTTGAAATTCTTTGATTAATTCACAGACTAATCATAAAACCATCTGGTAACAATCCAATGATGTCAAGTGACATGCTTTGGCAAATACAGTGGAAGCTGTAAAAACCGACATCTGTCTAATCCAGCAAGTTGTCAACACCGGCATAAAATCCATGTCCCTTCCGTGGCTTGTACATTTATCATCAGCTCTGCAATCTGGCACATTGCCTAAAGCGGATTATTTCCTCAGTGCCAATTACTGGATTATACAGCTTCCACAGTATATTCAAACATTTGGGGACTGATTACAAACTGGATGGCATAAATACAATAACAACGGTATACATGGTATGATATCTTGTTTCACTAGACATTAATAGCATTAAAGCTTTCTTAAACATCAGTACCAGTCAATGAGTCATTGTAAATGTGTTCAGGACGTTCACATTTTGGATGACAGTCAGTCAGTTTTCCATTAAATGACAAAATCTGAAACCTTGCTGTCTGTTGTTCATGTTACACAAATCTGACTTGGTTCTACAGGGACTCGCAAAGACGGGCCATGGGACATTTTGCACATTAGAATGAAAAATGGCCCATTAAAATTTGGAAGTTTACTATTGATACAAGGGCAGTGGTCCATTCAAAATTCAGGCAATGGCTAATAATCCTGAAAATGGCCCATTGTCAAAGTTCTCTTTCCCAATCCCTGGTTCAAGAACCCCTCACACTATGGACTTACAATAAGTGTCATCATGGTCACTGTTTTGATTTCTTTGTGGAATGAGGCCCAATACATGATAATTGTGGGCTGACAAATCATGCATAAGATCAGATGAACTCTAACCATACTGTCAGAAATTTGTATCAACATGTAATATGCCTATCCAAAGGTTTTAACTTGACCTATAAAATTAGGAATGCTGAAGCCCTCAAGTTAGTGATAACTCAATCCAAGAGTCTGTACAAGAAATGTGAAGTTACTGAAGTAATTAAATTGTGTTACTGTTCTTTATGATTTAATAATTACTTGATACCAAAAAGTCTCATGAAAAAATCCATACTGTTTTTCTGTGTCCATTCTAAACACCTGTAAATGTGATGGAAGCAGATTTCAGCATTGTGTCAAACCCATATATAGCTTCAGCACATGAAAAAAAACCCGTGTAAAATGGGTTCAGTAAATGACAACTCTGTAAGTGGTAAATTTGTGGACTAATGGAATATAGTTCAACAATGATATGGAAGCAGATGAAGATTGTCATGTTTTCTGGGCAGGTGTCAGTTTGGCGAACTACCTTGAATTAAGTCATGTGTAGTCGATGCATGCTGCAACTGGGTCAATAGTAAGAAAAAAAAATGACGATGCCACAATGCTGCCAAGAATGAAAAGTAAACCTCGGACTTTCATACTTCTTTTTGGACACTGAAAAGATCCAATACAGACCCTGAAACATATATCTGATTTACCTAGAGCAAGTCTCAAGGCAATGGCAGTTTTAGGTTTTAGATTAAAACTGGAAGTTCCATGGCATCTTTTTAAATATTTTATCAAGATAATTCATGGATTGTCTTCAATGCTCAACACGTCCATTCCAGAGACTGGACTTAAACGGAGATAAGAATCATAAGATTAATGATCCAATAATATAATGTCTTTATGCACTATGCTATGTTAAAACATATTTTATGTCTTCTAGTCAAATCATATCACCTGAAAATACATACATCTTTTTCCTCATCATTAAAATCTATGTTGAATAAGGATGCAAGTCTTACACTAAGTCTATGCTAAGCACACACAATAACTTTAAAGAAGAGCAATATAATAAAATGTTCAATAATAACGTTGACATTAAGGCCAAAGCAATGTGATCAATTTTTTTTGTCAGGATAATTGTTGTCAGTTGGGAGAACTGAACAAACATGTGCACACATATCCAAAGAAACCACTAAAAGATGTTACTTGAGCAACCTGAGAAACAGACAATGCAAATTAAGTAGTAAACATACAGAAGAACATTGGGATATGCAATCAGTATTTGGCCAACAACATCAAGAATACATAAACATAAACCTTGAAAAGGATCATGATTACACTGACTGCTGACTATGTTGATATGATAGCATGATATACTGCTTAAAACGATGACAGGAGAAAAAAGTATTATTCTTAAGTCAAAACTAAAATATCCAAAACTTTTTTTTACTATGATAACCACTAATTCAAATTGCAAATGAATTCTTCCAATTACTAATCTATACATGACCAACAAATCACGCCTTTTGCAATTTTTATGAAAAGTAAACGTAGCCTCACATCTGAATGTACAGAAAAAGTAATCTGAAAAATAAATATACTAACAGTATTGAAGACTGAAGTAATCAAACAATTAACCATACGAATAAACATGTAATGAATATCAAAATGAACTGTGTATAAATAACCATGCTAAATATTTTCTTAACATCAGAGATGGCAACAGGAAAATTGGTTTTCAGCTGAAAACTTAATTTTGTTATCAAATGGGGCAATTCAAAAAACTTATCACTTTGAAATAAAAATAGGCAAACGAGCAGAAAATTGCCATCCCAGTAACATGAAACAATCCAATTTTATGACCATATGATGTGGGAAGTAGCAAATTAGTCCATGTTGACAACCACAATAAGTACCTAACGTATATTACTTTGTACCCATGTGGCAAATTTATGCAAAGATATAGATACACCTGAATGAAGTTTACTATACAATATCCTATAACATTTTCCCTGGTTCACAGGGTGTCAACAAAATGCGCTCTCTGAAAGAATTTAGAAGAAAATTTGTTTTCATCACTACATTATCTAAGGTAACACATGTGGCATCAATGTTAATTAAGCACAAGCATGGTTCAAATAACAGCTTTTGAATAGAATTATTCCTGCCAAATGTATAAATTCAAAATTGTCAATCTTTAGTATATTCAAAGGAACTTTAAAAATAAGACTACATCATTCATATTAATCCCTAAAAAGCTTTATACGATATCATCAACAAAGAATTTTCAAAATAAATATATTGAAATCACAAATAAGTTGTACCCAAAACATTTAAAGTTTCAGTTTTGGTGCTTGAATTAGTGACTTGGTTTTGCATGTCTAGAGTTACCTCCCCTAACGAACTGTCAAACTCGCCCAGCTGTCAAATCAACAATCTGGTACTTGTAAACATACAAATCCACGCGCCCTGACAGCAGAACTGGGGCACGATATATGAGAAATATGATGAACAAAGGTTTAAAATATCAAATGGCAATATATATTACAACAAATGCTGACAAATTACATCAACGATCGCGATTCTGATAGCTAATTCCTAGCGACAGAATCCGTTGTTTCGGTTCTAAATGTCAACCAATCATTATGCTTCCCACGAGAAATCGGCTAAAAGTTTACCTTTTGGGAAAACGGCAATGAATACATATCGACCCCAGTCACAATCCGGAGGGTACAGACGACCGTCGGAAAGTCGAATACCCCTCATACTCCCGCTGTCGGGGTTGCGGTACTTCAAACCGCACGACCCAGGGAACTGTGCAGCCAAAGTTGTCAACAACAGCGTTCCATCCTCCTCCACTGGGACCTCCATTGGCTCATCGCCTTCATCCTCAGCCACCTGTATATACTGACTCATGTTGGGACGAATTGGGGCAATGCACGTTGAACGAAACGGGTGGAATTATCCGAAATTCTTTAGCCCGCCTTGCTCCCCTGGGCTACGATAGTTATGAAGATGGCGGCAGCTACAGCGAAATGCATCATGGGAAAACATCGATCGCAAAATACACAAGTAAAGAGATGAGTGATTTTTGGCTCAATGGATGCCGATTCCGAGTACTGAATGTCTAAAACGCGTTTTTATTGATTTTTGTACACATCATTATTGCGTGACATTGTGTGTGGCAGGATCAATCGACAGAAAATAGCAAAGAACGATAACTCTGTCGAAACGCGCACCTGCCCAGTGCCCATTGTTCTGGAAATTCATTTCCTGGATAATTTGGTCAGCGATCCCTTAGTTTATGTTGAATTTGTGGACAGTATGTACACACATTTGACCAATTAAATCCATTATGAAAGTTATGAAGTCATTGCTGTTGTTTTAATGCAGAAAAATAGCGTCGAAAGGGCGAACTGATCACGGGGAGCAGCTCCCGTTTTGAAATATTATGGCGGACGGGGTTGGTCGCTTGATGTATATGTAAATATTTGGTCAAACGTAGGCCTTATTGGCATCGTTTCATCGACGCATCATTATTTTGTATCAAATATGGCATATAAACTTAATTTCATATTTTATACACCTGTTTTCACCATGTCTTCTATAATATATATTGTGAAAAAATAATCGTTTCAATATATTATGAACAGGGAGCAAGCATGCGTAACGGCACATTTTATTCAGGAAATGATGAGGAATTGACACCGACTGGTTCATGAGTCGCGATATTTGTAATGCAAATTGTGGAGTGGATTATCGATGAATATGAGAAACTATTGTTAATAGGATGCAGATCGTTTTCAGAATCTGTTTTCAAACGACTCCGTTGAACAGAAATTAAACATGGTATGCCCTCACATTCTGTGAATATTTATGCAAGAGGAAAGTTTATGTTCTGGGCTCCACTCCACATTCAGTGTGTGAGGAGTTTGTCATGATTTTTGTAATTATCACAATTATATTATTGAAAAGCTAATTGTTATGAAAATTACATCATAGACCATAAACCTAAATTATGTTTCGATAACATTAACATGTTTTTTTAATCCATGAAATATACAGACTTACAGCAACATGGGACCAATAAAACTGAAGTCCCTCATGCATGCTGAATAACTATACGGATGAGTGATTATCACGTTCGCGAATGGTTTGCACAGTATGTTATGCACAATGAATGCACACGGCAACGTGTCGCAGAAATGTAGATGTTCAGATGTATAATAAACGATGTGAAAGCATTTTCGACACATTGAATAACAATTTCCATCTAAGTGAGTGAATATTGTTTTACGGCACAATTAGCAGTATTCCACAAAAAGGTACCCCCTGCACAGTGACTGAGTGAGTTTAGTTTTGCGCATCACTCAGCAATATTCCAGCTAAATGACCTCGACCTGTAAATAATCGATTTTGGACCAGACAATCAAAATGATGCATGAGCATCGACCCGCGCATTTGGGAACTGATGGCATGTCAACTAAATCAGCGAGTCTGACCATCCGATCCCGTTAGTCTCCTCTTACGACAAGCTTCTTCGCCTTTTATGGCAAGCATGGATTGCTGAAGGCCTATTCTACCCCGGAAAGTCACACCCTTCAGTGTTTGCAAAACTTTAATTTGCCGGTTGGCCATCAGTGTCTGCTGCAGAGTACAGGCTTTAAAATCTATTGGCCCCGAATGAAATCTACTGGCCCATTTTGTCACAGTCAAACCAATAAAAACAAAATAGATTACACTGTAACAATTTCTACAAAATCAGTTCGTTAACGCAGAATGTTCCATTCCTTTGAGCAAAGCCTTGGAATACCAGGACGTGAAACTGTAAGTTATCGTAACATTGGGGATCATGGTAGATTCCCGAATACAAATTTTGGAAAGATTCCACTTGAAAAAAAATGACAAATAATTTACTGAAGGACACAAGGGCCTGCAGATGTTTGAAACTTCCGGTCCGATACAATAACAACCGGCGCTGGGCCTACGGGCCGGCGATTATTTCGAACGCTGACACCACTTCCAGTCTCTGGCTATCGCGTATACCATAATTATACCCCAAGTTCCACCCAGTCACGTCTGTAATGCAAACGTCATTCGTCAAGTCACTGGATTAACAGTGCCATGTATGAAACTGAGCCATTGTATTGAGAGTAACAGTTAGTAGGTACCGTAGAGGGTTAGACAGCGCGTACAAAGTTTGAACCAAACGACGTGTTTGATTTACTTCACTCAAACATCCTGCGATCGCCCATAGTGAGTATGTGTTTTCGCCGTATTTAGCAGTATTCTAGCAATGGCCACCTGCAATGGGCTCCATACACTATACCCATGTAGGGATTCGAACCCGGACCTTTGGCGTAACGCGTGAACGCTTTAACCACCAGGCTACCCAACAATACCAGAGTTCTTTCACACTGATATCATGGTCAGTTTACTCGTTTCATGAACTCAGATACAACGTTTGAGTCAACGAGGGAGTGACTTTATCCCACTTTGAGCAAGTTGTATGTTTGTAATCAAATGAATCAACAAAACAAAGTAAACAGGTATTCGTATCAGGAGATACAACGATTGGCAGTTTGTGAAACGATCTATACTCAGTTGGGATACAGTGACATCCTTGAACTAAACGCGTCGGCTCTGTGACCTGCAGGTCATGACCACTGATATAGACGTTATTAAACAACAAACAAACATTGATCAATTAAAGAATACCTTGATTTTGAGACGACCCTTATCAACCTGCACACCGCCGTATCAGTTAGCACGAGGCTTCCTCGGTGCATTGGATGTGACAATGCAATCAGTTCTAACTGATGATCTGATCATTATAACCTTTATACAACACACATAGCATCTCAGTATTTGAAGGGCAATACTTTGCACCATCTGGAGGCAAGGTGAAATCAAAACGCCCTTTTCACAGCACCAGTGTTTACAAATCAATAAACTTGCGTATTTTTAATGCATCATTTCGGATGACTCAGTATAAATTAAGTGTAACAGATAGTGGAATTAATTATGTGAAAGATGAGATTATATTCTACTTAAAAACCTTTTGCTTTGGGTGAGAACAATTCGTTACAAGAAGAAGCGATGAGATAGCTTTATGGTTCAAGGTTGATTCCCCTTAAGGGTACAGTGTACAGACCCCATTCCAGCTGATCGTGTTCGCCCAACAACGAGTGATATTGATTAAAACGGAGTAAAATCCAACTCCTTACATGAAATATGCAAACTATCGTTTCCATGATTTACGCGTGATATGTGTGAACTATCTCTGCGTCCGTAAGTTAAGTAAGGTGTGTTTTCACTGACGTATGTACACCCTATGAACCTGAATATTACTCTGGAACACATGCAGCTTTCATTGGGATTTCTTCATGGGTTTGTGGTCAAAGGGAGATAACCACTCGTATGCGTTGCGATGGACGTCGCATAAGGACATTTTTGACAGTATTTCAGTTAAATTACGGCGTGTCAGCTTTAAACTGGAATGGAAACCGGAATGATAAAGATCTATGACTTTTTATAATTTTGATGCAACCGAACAGCACGGGTTTGAACTGATAAACCCAGGAAGAAGAAAAGAACAAAAGTTTCTGTAGTAAGACGTGGTGATTCCTGTGGAACGTCGAAGTTCTTTCAGAAATCCACTGAGCTATAATGCCAGTAAAGAAAGAAAGAAAATCTGGCTGACACGACTGAGCGAGTGAGTGAGTGAGTAAGGATTTCTTCGTGGTGGACACCAGAAATGATTTTGTGCTTCACAAAATCTACCCATGTGGAGAATGTAAGCTGGGTATTTCGGTGTGACGAGCAAACGCTTTGACCACTAGGCTACTCAACCACCCTTGTAATGTGTTGGGCCATTCCGTTGTGTCCGTGATGCTGCCAGAAAGCGGGGTAAAACCAACTCAACTAATGTAATAGGTACAGAAAAGTACCTTAATACACTGACCAGCAAAAGAAAGTTTACATTTAAAAATGGATTTGACTGAACATTACCAGACGTTGTTAAAACCGTGCACGGCTTAAAACCGCCGCCGCAACACTGCACGTTGAGTCACACAACGCAGTTATGAAATTTTTATCAAATACATCACCGTCTTGTACGTTTCATTTGTGGCCACCTTCAAACATGAGGTGTACTTTCTTTTCCCAAGCGGTCTATATGCTAACAGGGAGTGGTTATATACTTACGATACTTACCCAAACCATATTTGTTTATGTCACTTTTATATTGTAGGTATTGAGTACTAGTTCGACAGGTTTGCCACACACGCAAATGCGCACGTACACACCTGCTCGGAACAATCTATACAGTGAGTGTGTATGCCACATTTAGCAACATTCCAGCAATGAGAAATGAGCTGTACACATTGTAACCATGTGAGGAATCGAACCATGTCTTCGACGGGACGAGCGGACGCCATATCCATTCTATTACCCCACCGACCCTGTACACACAGAGGCACACTCAGCATACACGTCAAGCTATATCCGATCTTAGGCACGTTTAAGGTGTTTCTCTGTTGGGTGCATGGCATTCAAGCAGGTTTGCATCCAAGAGATGGTCCGTGAGGTGTTGGTCTAGACTGTGTCCCTTTCTTTGCCCCAGAACGAGATTTATGTCCATACTGCCTGTAAGGCTAACGCCCAAAATGAAACAAGGTTAGATTTTAACAGGTTCTGAATGTTTCACATGAGTGGATGCGATTCAGTTTCAATGTTGTCATAACGCCCATACGGCGCTGGATTTGGTTTTAGTCCTACAAAGGGTCCTGACACAAAATTTCGAACTCGAAGCAAACTTTCTCTATTTGCCTACTTAACATCGAGGTTTAAAGTACACGTTGAGTATGCTATACCTAAAGGCATAAAATATACTCATGCGCAAAAGTAACGCAAGTCAAGTATAAATAATATATGTATGTAATTTTCAACATTACTTACAAGAAATTCGAACAGGATCAGATAGACAAAGCAGTTGAGGAAAGACATTTCACTGGCTACCAAGACCGATGACATTATTAAGTTTTCAAAAGGTAAAAGGGCTGACAAGAACGGATCCTGCTAGTGTTGATCGGAAGTGTGCCGATCTTGTCGAGGGATGGTGACCCATGAACCACCGTTCCAACTGGTTTCTTTCAATATGCGTTAAAAGTGGCATTGTTGAACTAACAAGGAGTGATCGACCCAGTGGTGGTGACAATTCGTGCATGTTCGAGTTCACGATGAGTGTGTGCATGATCCCAACATGTTCACTGGCATGGAGCGTTTTGGTGATTCTCTTTGATGATGTGTTTTAAATCAACCACTTCCAAGACACTGACACCCACCAAAGTCACTCCTACCACAAACTATATAATAGATTATAGTATGGTCTACCACCAGTAAATGTGTTACAACCCACAGGGGCCCCTTCATGCTTGTTTAAAAAGTGAATTAAATTGAATAATGTCATTGATTTTATTGCAATGTTTATAAATATACTATTCCGAATTTGTTCTCCTTTCACGATTGATAAACAGATTCATAGCTCACGTTGGTGACTTTTAGGCGAAATCAAATTTCGTTTCTTGAGTCTTCGTGATTTTGCATACAGCCTGTCCTCAAGATGGCTGCGCCCTTGGATAAAGTCATGTGCGTTGTTAGCAGTCAATTACTTCGGTGGTTTAGACGATGTCATCCCGTTGGTGCACAGTTGCGATCATCAGTTTGCAACAGGACACCTGCTTTGCAAGGTTGCATTGATTGTATTATACTTTAGTGTGTATTACTTGACAATTTGCTTTTGGTAAAGCCCGTTCGTCTGCTGTTTCTCTGAAATCAAGAGTGTTACAGTAGCACTATTGAGATCGTGGTCTTACAGGGTAAAGTATGGCATCATACCCTGTATATCGTCCATATGAAATAACGCATATAAGGGACGTACGGCAGACTCAAACGACACTCTTATTGCACTACATTTTACTTTACTGTCATGTACCCTACACATTTTTTCTAACGGCCCTCCATAGCAAAACACATTTCTGCTGCAAGCGGATGTCAGATCTCAAGTTCAAACTCACACTCACGTATCTGACAAATGACCAAAGCGGCCCTCACAATACAGTACACTGTAAACTCGTTCAACAGAAACCATTATAAGTCAATCACACTCACACTAGGTGAGAACGCTCATATGTAACAAGTTTATGACGATATGGCCCTGATGACTCTAAGACAATAATGTCTTATAAATTCACATGTACAAAACACACTAATGACAAACCTGCTACATCTCGAAAACCTACCCAGATACAAAATATTCTATACATTCACAGAACATCCTAACCAAAACCTGTTGCAGTGACTGACACGGAAAATAAAGCATTTTTACACAGGGCAGTGTGCGTCAAAATGTCAGGTTGATAATTTTCTTCCCAATGACGATTTACTCTATACTTGTGGCTTAAATAAGGGTTTCATTACAAATTCTCGGGCTGCACAAGTTTTTCCCATAGGCCTCTCGGACACATTCAAGCTCAGTGTGTTTCACGAGTGAGTCTTGTACCCAGAACTAACTAATGTATTCAGTCGAACATGCACAAAGATTTTCCGGGAATGTTTACCACCGGAACAATTGTGTTCGGGCTAATGTTCAGCCAAAACTTCATTACACATAAGATGAGCACTGTGCGAAATAACTGCTGGCGCACAGGCCGATGGCTAACAAAAATCCAGTCAGGCTAGTAAGTCACAACAGTCACTGGTCTGATTGTCTAGTGAATTTTTGTGGAATAAAGCTGTAAATAAATCACTTTCTAATGCTTGTTATATTACAACACACTTCTAAATCATATAAAATTGTGGCCTGATTGAAATGGTCATCATATTAGCAGCTTAAGGATGAAACCCGACATTCAAATTTTGGAACAGTGAATTAGATTGTTGCAGTGTTTGCCCTGACACAGACAACCTCTGTATTTGACATGTTGATGCCAAGTTATCTCAAATTTAGAAGCTTTCGTCATTGTTAATGCAATGCTACTGCACCTTTAGTTCAGATCATATAAACATGTAATTTGCTGTTGTTTTAAAACTACTTACTTTATTGTTTGCCAGTTAACTGCTCAGTGCTGTTTAAATACCTGACCTGCCTTACCTAGTTTTTAATCGTTATTAAATAATTGCAGCTGATGTCTTGATGAAAGTTCAGACTGATGTTGACATGTCCATGGCTCCTTCTCATGACAACAGGGAGTCATGATAATTCCTAAATTTTCACACCCAGGGCAAACACTGTTGTTGGCAAGTAATTTTCAGACATTGCTAACCAGACCGGTGATACAGATTTGGAAACACTGTTTTGCACACTGTCTATGGGTTTTAATCACATTATGGTTCTATTAACATAGCCTTTTCAGGCTTTATACTTTTAATTTTCCTAAAATTTTCCTGACATGCTTGTTCATGCTTCACTGCTTTTGATTTTAGGGTTAGTTGTCTGAGTATGAGCTCGCCTCATCACCATTAAACTGTGTAAAGCATTGACTTAATACCAAATATTTATGTCTACATACTATAGTTGTTACTTTTGTTGAAGGTATCGTTGTGGGCTCAGGTGCGTTTCTGTATATAGAAATGTACCTTAAACAAAGTGAAAATACAGACAGGTACACACTGCGATACCACAACCCCAAACCGCACTGTATGTAGTTGTTCCTGTTCACCTACTCAGGGATGAGAATTTTCCTTCAATACGCGGAATTCTGTGTATTTGATGGCTCTGGTGTTGTTCATGATATATATTATATTCTTTCAATTAACACGACTCTTTTTAAGAGATTACTAGCCCATTTTCCTCTTTTGTCACTCACACCCATTCTCATACCTGACTAATTATAAGTGGTATTGTGTATTGTGAAATTTTCATTACTCTGTATGTTCTTTTTTTTAAAACACAAGCAAATATATTTCTGAAACAACAGTTTGTTTCTCATATGAACTGATTTAATTTTTAGCTCTTTTTTTGTGTGTTTCTTTCAGCTGCCTTCTGTTCTTCAAGTCAGCAAGAGGAGAAAGATCCGTTCCAAGTCTTTTTGAATAGTGACATCCAGAAACTACTCAGAAGAATCACTGGTTTTGATATAATGAAGATCACTCAGCCTAAACCCACAACTCTCTCCAAACCTAAGTACAAGCTTTTGACAGATGAAGAACTGGAGCAGGTCAGTATGGTGATTCCCGTGATTGGCAAAGGTCGACACTATAAAATTATGGTTTTACGTGAGTCACATTTGTATCCAGTACACACAAATGTACAGACTGGACACAGAACAAATAATTTACTGTGTCCAAAGGGCCGCAATTTTTGATAGATTAAAAAGTGATAAGTGAAATACAGCTTGGGAAGTTTAGCACCTGTTAATGAGTTGTAGATTCAGTCACACTTGTTCTTACAGGCACTCATTCTTATAGTGGACAAATGTCAAAATTACCTTTTTTAAATTGCAATAAAAACTTCAAATAAAAGTGACGCACTGATGCCCAAGAAACATTTCACTTTTTTTAATTTAGCCCTATTGTTTACACACTGAAAAAATTAAAGATAGAAAGAAGCTTGATATGATATTGTGATTCTCAATATATAATTATTTGTGCATGGTTTGTAGATAGGACAAAAGGCGCTGAGACGAGCCAAGCAGCGCCTTCAAATGCCCCCATATATGAGGATGAGACGGCCAATCTCAGAAGTGTTGACACAAGATCCAGATCTTGAGGGATTAGAGACATCCAAACTGGTATTTACAGACATCACCTTTGGTGTGTCCGACAGGGTGAGTGAATCACAGTGTGTCATTGATAAGTAATTTTGTGTGAAGCATTTAAGCTGGCAACTCCAGGCATAGTTCCTCGAGGGAAAACATCTTTACTTCTTAATGATACAAGTGGGTCATGTTTTGGTATTTACTGTTGAAATCAGCTGGGATGAGACTGGCAGCTGACACCTTGCCTTGCATGTCCAATGAACATGCTCTAGCACTAGCTGTGCCCTGCATGTGTGCTGCTCAAGAGGTGGAACACATGGTTCATGCTGACAAACAATGTTATTCTTCACAGCGATCATTCGTAGCCTAATGGATAAAATCGCCAAGCTAGTAAGCGAAGGGCTGCAGGTTTGAAACCTTGTGTGGGCACTATATGTTGCAGGTTTTCAATAACGTGATAATTTGCAATCACATTCAGCGATAGTAGGACAAAGTTATATCAGTCTTCAAAACAAGTAATAACTGAAGGCCAAGGGCTATTCCTCAGAAAATCCCTGAACAGAGGGACAAATTGAAGTAATGTCCTGAGGCAGAGGGACAATATTGAAGTAATGTCCTGAGGCAGAGGGACAATATTGAAGTAATGTCCTGAGGCAGAGGGACAATATTGAAGTAATGTCCTGAGGCAGAGGGACGATATTTAAGTAATGCTCCCTAATTGATGGAACTTTGGGATATGACTAGGAATACTGCATTTCAAGAACAAGTGATGTCAATTGAGTAAGTGAGTGAGTTTAGTTTTACAGTGCTCAAAATTCCAGCCATATGGGGGTGGTCTGTAAGTAATTGAGCTTGGATGAGACAGTCCACTGATAAACAGCATGAGCATCGATCTGCGCAGTTGGGAACTGATGACATGTGTCAACCATGTCAGTGAGCCTGACCATCCGATCCTGTTGGTCATCTCTTATGACAAGCATGGTCGCCTTATATGGCAAGCATGCATTGTTGAAGGCCTATTCTTTCCCAGAAACTGCATGAATCAATGTTACTGGAGGTTCATAATTATTGGTATTTGAGGGCTGCAGTGTTTCAGTTCAATTCATCGAAAGTCAAATCTGACATCTTATCACCATTATCACTATTTTGATTCGATGTCTGATTACCTACTTAAATTATTTCACAGCCAAAGTATAATTTTGACTCCACCTCAAGCAGTGTGAAAAGTAACGCCAGGCCAATTATCCAGTGAGAATTGTTCTTAGCAGACATCGCAAAGTTATCAATGGATTTCATACTGAAAAGGCTGACTCCGAGAATTAAATGAAATCTGATGTTTTTACTGGCATGAAGAATTGAATTGAACATGGTCGATTTGAGAGAGGTCCAGTAGTGAAAATGAAATCCAATTGAGGATGTGGGTGTATCATTGCAGCCCTAGTTGTTATGGCAGGTGATGTAGTTGTCATCTTTATAATAATGTACAGTAATCATGTACATATTCATGCTGTTGTAGAGTCGTTTGATTGTTGTCCGTGATCCAAACGGAACTTTGAGAAAGGCATCATGGGAAGAACGAGACAAGATCAACCAGATCTACAACCCTCGCGAAGGAAGGATGCTGGTGATGCCACAGATGTTTCTGGATGAAAACCTTGAGGTGAGAAAACTGAGTTGATTCTTGCACCTTCACCAGCTGGTATTCCCAAGCTCCCAGACACCATCTGTGTATCTGCTCTGTGACAATGAAAGTGAGATGAGATCTAGGGGAGATAATTACAAATTAGTTCATGTGATCTGGGGGTGGTGGGATAGCCTCATAGATTAAATCATTTGTTTGTGAGGTCGAAGATTAGGGTTTGATTTCCCACATGGAAGCAATATTGGAAGCTGAATATTGCTGAAAGCAGTGTAAAACCTTAATCACCTATATTAAGTGTTCTATACTGTGTTTTTAAAACCAAAAGAAAGCAAATTCAAGCTAAGCGTAAGATATATGCTTGATACTCAGATTTCAGTAAAGTATGTGTGTCTGTATTTGGTTGCAGAATTTGTTGAAGAAGAAGAAATATACTTACATTCTGGACAGGGCATGTGTTCAGTTTGAGCCAGATCACCCAGACTACATCAGGGTACGTACAGAGTTATTGCCCTTTGTTCAGCCATCTTCAGTGACACCAACATTTGATTAAATTCAAACTTGCCCTATTTTAATGATGTAAAGTTGTTTCCAGTCTGAACAAGCAATCCTTACATGGACAACAGAAACAAAAAATGACTACATTTGACAGTGCTTATGAGAACCTCTTCGTCATCTCTCTCACTCTTGAAGCCACTCTTACCTAAAACCTTTTCAACACTACCCTTGAGCATTGTGGATGAACTGTTTGCTTGTCATTTCAAAGATCCAGGTTTGATTCCCCCACAAGGGGAATGCTGCTAAAAGCAATGTTATACCAGACCCATTCACTCACTCGACACTTCCCTTTACTGAGGTTCTTACTGTTTTAGATTACTCACAGATGTTACCAGTCTATCCATGATCTGCGAGACTATCATGACCTCCGATCTACAAGGCATTTTGGACCAATGGCCTTTCATTTAGTCTGGAACAAACAGATAGACTACCTGCTGATTGACATGCTGTTGAGAAACCTGTGAGTATATGTCTAACTTCGGTTAGTGTAAACCATGGTAGGTTAGATCACTGACACTGAGCATTTGGGGTGGAATCCCAGTCAGAACTCAACCCCCAATATCTTGAATCGTTAGGCTAAATTAAAAATGTGAAATGTTTCTGGGGCATCGGTGTGTTACTTTTATTTGTGCTTGTAGCAATTTTTTATTGCCAGTTTAAAAAAAATAATTTTGACTTGGCCGCATCCCGATCATTTGTCCATTATAAGAATGAATGTCTGTAATAATGAATGTGACTGAATCTACTACTCATTAACATGTGCTAAACTTCACAAGCTGTATTTCTGAGAGAAAAAAAAAGTGTTCTGCCTGTGTCACTGTTTTTTCTATAAAAAATTAAAACAAATTCCTACTACCCTTGTCACTTTTGAAAAAATGTGCCCGAGAAACGTTTATTTTACCTGAGAGAATGTAACCTCAAATATAACATGTTACATCGGTATTGTTATTATTTTTCCAGAGCTCATGATGCTGCCTACTTGGTGAACATTTACAACCTTGTACATACACAGACAGCATCTGCCATTTACTGCAGTGACAATCATGTAGAGGATGTTGTCAAGGTATGTAATATTGTCTATGTACCTACGTTCTCATGCATTCAAACTCTGGTGAAGATGTAGGTTAGAACTGATCTCCAGTGACTAACCCCTGCTTGTCATAAGAAGCGACCAACACATTGTCACATGTCATTGCATTGCATTTTTGTAGATTTATGTTCATGATGTTGATCACTTGATTGTCTGGTCCAGACTTGATTATTTCAGGGATGAGAATTTTCTGCAAATTCGCTGGTGAGTGAGTGAGTTTAGTTTTACGCCACACCCAGCAATATTCCAGCTATGTGGCGGCAATCTAGAAATAACTGAGTCTGGACCAGACAATCCAGTGAGCATCGATCTGTGCAGTCGGGAACTGATGACATGTGCCAACCAAGTCAGCGAGTGTGACCACCCAATCCTGTTAGTCGCCTCTTAGGACAAGCATAGTCACCTTTTATGGCAAGCATGGGTTGCTGAAAGGCTATTCTACCCTGGGACCTTCACGGGTCGAATCCACTGGTGTCATTCATGATATATGTTATAGTGATTCAATTAACATAACCCCAAAGATGCCCATACCATTTCCTCTTTTAACACACATACCTATTCTCGTTCCTGTTATTTACAGACTGCTGTCATATAGCGATAATATTGCCAAGTGTCGCGTAAAACTAGACTGACTCTCGTGCATATACTCAGGTTTGGGACCAAGGTTAAAATTGCTCTCTACCATCCAGTGCTAATCAGAGGCAACAACTAAACATTCCTGGGCCTAGATTTTCGAGGCTCTCTTAGTGCTAAGATAGTCGTATGCTAATGTTAATGAATGGCACTTACGACTGTCTTAGCGCTAAGAGAACTTTGAAAATCTGGGCACTGGTTGTCAGTTTACTATACCTACTCTTATGAGTGACAGGAATGAGAGTAGGTGTGCTGGGGATACGATTTAGCTTGTGCAGGATTCAGTCAGGTCCTGACCCATTGTTTAAGGTGGTAACCATACTGACAACTGGGATTTGGTGGGCTGAGGGGTGCTCTATGAAACTGTACATATGTTTGAAGGACAGGATTCAATGTAGCTTCAAATGAGAATGAACTGCTCTGAGTGAGGTAGGATTTGTATGTGAATATATCATTCTGTTGTAAATGTTCATGTTATGCTTTCGCACAAATATACTATAAATATCATATAATTACTGCCACGTATGAATCTTTTGCATGAGAGATTAGTAGCTTATGTGTGGGTGTGATACGTGATATGGAAGTGAAAAATGCATCATAGATACTCTCACAAGCTGGTTATTTTTCCAGGTGTACCTTGAGCATGATTGTAGACACAAAGCGGAACTGGAACTGGCGATCCAGAGTGTGGACCCAGAGAAGGCGAGGACAGCCAAGGCAGAGGCCATCAGGAGATACACCACACTATACCCGAGAAGTAAACCCAGCCCTGTCACAACTGAAACCCAATGATATAATATCAAAACTGTTGATATGGATAATTTGGATAACAAGGGTGCTTTACTGGATGGAGTGTACCAGTCATATGTGCCAAGTTGACTCCTCCAGACTGTCTGGTGGCCGTGCCTAGACTGTTGGACTGGTGAAGTTTGTATGAAAACTCTGTTGTGATTGTATATGTCTCTGTAGTGTTATATTATAGGAAATACGTCAATCACCTGCTTTTTGTTGTCTTATTAAATGCTGGACTCTTTTCCTCAAATTCAGCCATTTGTGACTAACTTGTGATATTCCGGGACAAGCCAAATAGTGTCTCGTGCCCTCTGGAAGGATTTCATATTGGCATACAAACATCAGACCTGCTTAAACAAAAACAATAACTCTGCTTCTGTTTGATTCCAATGTTTCTTAATATCACCAACACACTCATATTTTGTTTTTTTGTTTTTAGTTATTTTAGAGGGCTTATACATTCTTGATACAACTAAAAGAACGAGAAAAACATGTTGATTAAAGGCATATTCTGAAGTAATTATAACCAGATGTTCACCTTATAATTCCAATTATTTTTCTGAAAAATGTTTAATAATTGCAAATGGGATTTGTTTTATTGAATATGAAGATAAAATTTATAAAAAGTCTATGTTATATACCAAACCAGAAACTCAAAAATCACTATAAAATTATTATTTCTCAAACTGAACATTCATGTAACCGTGTAACCTTGTAACCGTGCTGTCATACCCCAAGTGGAATTTTAATTGAATTCACACAAAAATAATGTCAGACTAAAACTACCCAGAGATGTGAAATATAGCCCGAGTGTTTTAGCTTAAAACTGATTATTTGCATACACATATAATATTATTTATTTTTTTCGAACTGGTAGCGATTTATGATTACATTTCCTAAAACTGTTTGAAACGCCCATACAAGCAGCACAAGCCCGCAAGGTCGTAAGAAATACACTCAGTTGGACCAATGAGAGCAGTTATGTCAACAAAGTCGGTGCGTGTGTTTGAATCGCTTAGCGTCTATCGTATGATTCTTATTAAAGATTGCACATTAGACCGCACAATTCTGTTAGGTATGCTCTGAGTACTTTCAGTATGTACCTACTTTTCAGGATTTTGTAAACAATAACATAATGCCATAAACGATTTAAGCAGTCGGGATTATTTTTTGCAAAGCACCGCAACCAATGCGAGCTATCTGATTGGTTTGTTGTATTTTGCACATAACAAGCATCCACGTGGGGAGAGTCTTCTTGGAGGTTACGGAAAGGAGCGACTGCTTACAACTTTTCTAAAAAAATGTCATTCTATATTCAATTTCAAATTGCATGTACAGAGTGACATGTATTGGTATTTACATCATCACGTTGGTGTGAAATTGTGTTCACAAATGAGGGTGTACATATACAGGTAAGTAGGAGCCAGGTGAAAAAGCGAGCAAAACAACTAAATTTATTGTTTTTCATTGCAATAAACCTGTCGATATAGCACATGTCCTTAAGTAACTTGGGAATATTCTGCAAAGGATATATCTTGCTGGAAAGAGATGCTTTCAAACTTCTTTGGAATCTGCCCAGATCCAGCCTTAGACGAATTCCAGCCAACAAAGCAGATCTTGTCCTTTTTCTTTAAGGATTTTTTCATTGCATTTTCTGTGCCTTTTGACAGCAAAGTGATTGGCAAAATTAAGGGAAAAGCATGCTAGGTGTGCAAGCCTGGCCACTGAAATGTCTCCCTTACATTCTAAGTACACTGTCCTCAGACTCCCCATTGTTCTGGGTGCCGTTGGTTTGGCACCACCTGATCTCTAGGCGCAGATCTGTGGGGCCAGCACTGTGTCCATATACTGGGCCTTGTCAGAGCAGAATGGTTGTCGAAATGCGGTACTGCAAGTCTGAACCGGTTGTTCATGAAATTGAAAAAAAAAACCCAAACTTAGTGAAACCTTCTCGTGAGTGTTTCTCGGTGTATATGTCGTGTTGCTATGACGCCGTTCACGTGCCCTGCTAATGACAGGATTGACTCTTAATGACTGGGTAATTTACAGACCGCCTCCAAAAGGCTGGAACATTGCTGAGTGCGGCGTTAAACAAAAACGCAACCACACCCCCTAATACAATGCCATTTAAAGAGAGTTTGAAAAAGGTTGTTAGTATATCTGTACGTTATTCGGTCGTATTTCTCGGAAATGGTCCAGGTGTACGCTTAAATGCCAAATTCGAAATATTGCTGTAAATTGTTGATCACTGGATTGTCTGGTCCAGACTCGATTATTTACATACCTCCGCCATATAGCTGGAATATTGCAGATTGCGGCATAAAGCAACATGTATGCTTAGTTCCAAATGATATCATTTATTGTCGGTTTTCAGAATGTTGATGGAGCATAGCTGTTGACAGACACTGAGGGATGTGAGGGGCTGTGTGGTAGTCTATTGGTTATAGTGTTCGCTCGTCACGCCGAAGGCCTGGGTTCAATTCCCCAGTCCCCACATGGGTACAATGTGTGAAGTCCATTTCTAATGTCCCTAGTCATGGAATATTGCTAAAGACGGCGTGAAACTAAACTCACTCATTCTCTCACTCACTGTGAAAGTCCATTCAAACAAGAATTGAATTAAAAATTATCTTCCTACTCAATTTTTGGACGTTTCGCCTCACGAAGCCTTTTCAATGTCACGTGTCAGGGGTCATAACAGCATTACTGGCACAAACAACTCCAACCGTTGGAGTTCACCGACCATGTGAATTGAAGTCTTTTCAGTTTAGATTCCCATAAAGTATTCGACCCATGAAGGTCCCGGGGTAGAATAGGCCTTCAGCAACCCATGTTTGCCATAAAAGGCGACTCAGCTTGTCGTAAGAGGCAACTAACGGGATCAGGTGGTCAGACTCGCTGACTTGGATGACACATGTGTTCGGTTCCCAATTGCGCAGATCGATGCTCATGTTGTTGATCACTGGATTGCCTGGTCCAGACTCGATTATTTCCAGACCGCCGCCATATAGCTGGAATATTGCTGAGTGCGGCGTAAAACTAAACTCACTCACTCATTAAGTATTCACTATATGTGATGTATATATATGTTGTTATATCGAAGATGAATTACACCTCTAACTTCGGCAACCAGTTGCCAACCTTATGCGGATGCAATGCGTGAGATCATGCATAAAGTTGCCGAAAAGCACGTGCAATTATCATGCACGTGAACAGGTGCGTGTTGGTGTTGAGGTATGTTAAGAATTCGCCTGTTTGCTCTGAGTTGACTGAAGGACGTGGCTACATTTACACTTGAGAGTTTAAACCTTCGATGGGTAGCACAATATGTACACCAACTGTACACCAACTGTACTCCAACACGTAGACATCATGGAGTGTGCAGACGCTCTGTTCGTGTGGCCCCTGATGTCTTTGGGCATGAAGGAGAACTCTCATGTAATGCCACTGCATGTACACATTCACGAAAACCATGCCTGAGGTTTAAAGCTCAGTTTGAACTGTGCTCCAGTTCACTTGACTTTAGCTACTCTGCATATGCATGACCCGCGAGGTCAAACGGCACAAACGGCTGGTCGAGTTAACTTCATTAATTATGGGAGGAGCAGAGAATGTTGTTGCGTTCGTGCGAAACATGCATGCATGAATTCGTTACACAACTTGTCCTGGAAAACAACTCTTCGGAAAATAACCCAAATCATTTCACATTTTAACTGAATTGTTTTTACATTCAGATGCTATATAGTTTGGTTTACTAACTTTAATTCGTAAAGTGCTTTCAGAATCTGATTCACTGTTGCTGCTCGCTGCCTAAAAGTCCGAATAGGAAACATGAAACCATCTGAAGCAAATTGTTTAAAGAAAGTTTAAGACATTGATGACGATTTCTAGACACTCCGATGTCAAACGTCGACCTTGTTGACAATCAGCTGTCAAAGGCGCACCCTTCACAATAATAGACCCAACCAGTTGTTACACGGAACGCAATGCATTAGTGTTCACTTGATCAGGTTAAACTGAACAACCCAGACACAACGCACTAGCCCCATACACGTGCATTGTGTCCCATTCTTGATTTTGACGTTTTTTTCAAGAAGGTCGAGAAATCACTTAGAACATTAATTTTGACACTCATCTTGCATTACACATTTGCTAGTGTTTTTTCTAGTTTGTTTTAAAATGAAAATCGTATACATGCAAATTACATGCCATACACCAATCATCTTTCAAGAGCGACTACATTCCAAATAGCGATGGTTGTAAGAACTTGCAAATGGTGATGTACTTTCAAAACGTTCAATAATATGATATCAACACTGATTGACTCCGATAAATGTCCTAAATATTTTGAATCGTAAATTAAAAAAAATAAAGAGTATGTATAATTTTGATAGTAGAACACTAACCCGTATACACTGAAAAGGAGCCTAAGGGACATCAGAGATCTAGACTGGCTTCGATGGCAGTTCGATTTCTGGCTTCCGGTATGGTATAACACAGTGACTCCCACTGTGTTCAGTCCTACCGTGTTTTGTATAATTTAATGAATGGTTTTTCATTGTAATTAATTGACATTGATTGGTAAATTGTATATTAACAAATGTGTGTAATGGCTTGGCTGGCTGACCGAGATATCAGGCCTATTTACGACTCATGATAGTACATATCACTTGTAGTTCCAAAGGGTGCCTTGTAAACATGTGCGGTTAACAACATACTTCAAAGGCTAGGTACCCATGTAAGTTTTACAATGGGAACCATGAGTCGTAAACAAGGGCAAAGGACAGCCAGCCACCCAAGTTAAAAGCTGGGAGCCCAGACCCATATGGCAGAGAAGCTCACATAGACTGACAGAAGCTCTCCAACACCTGGCCTACATGGACCTTGACTGACCACGACCACACAACGCATCAGTCTGTCATATGGGCTGGTCTCCTGAGCCTGATGGAAGTTCAGTGAATAAAAGGCCGAACATCAATCAACCTTGAGTCGTAGTGTTATAATGGTTCCTGACTCAATGTGCACTGTGACAACTTGCTTACACGTGGCCATGTTCACCTCACTGAAAATACTATGGTTTCTGATGAAATGCTATTAACTGGCACATATTTTGCTTTGCTTTTTAGTTTAGAAAAGCATCGTTTGTTTAAATTCCAAGTACAGTACGAAATGACATGATATAGATCAGGAGGGAAAACACAATGAAAAAACGGTATATTGTCACAGCATTTCCTACGTCAGAACTCGAAGCAGTGAAAGTCTTGGGTGTCGTAGCATCTATAAAAAATGTTTTTATACATTATCAACCCCTATGTTATTTCATCGGTAATTCGACTTTAGCACTACACAGAGGTCTTGGTAGTATTGGAAATAATGTGGTTCCGCGACTGTGAGACGGACTAGCGCAAGGCTGACTGTGGAGTCCACAGTTCAGACAGTCACAGCTACGATCACTTTGTAGTATGTTCAGAGGTCAATTGACTTTCATGACAGGCAGACGGTTCAATTATATTGACAGCCGTAATTGACGTGGGTCCAGATTTCAAACAGCTGTTACCGATTACCGAATGCTTTCACTCGGTAACCATGGATATTTTCAATATTGCATGTAATTTCACTTTCCTGTGTAACAAAGTTAACTGACAATTATGAGTTGTTTATTGCAGACGTTTTGGATATTCCGTTCTTGGCATAAATCTACTTTCGAAATAGCAACATCATGTGATTCATCGATGTATTTGAACGAATCATAAGGCCGTTCAAAATGAACACCAAAACGGGATGGGCCCATCATGACGACAGGACACTCGATCTTGACTCAAAACAATTGATAATGTTTTTACCATAATTGCTTTATTACGCCATGTACATTGTTTTATCATGAATGACGCTTCGCTTGAAATTGTTTAACGACTCCTTTCACGTGAATAGGAGCATCACTTAAGGCCATGTGTGAAGTTTCGTTTTTTTGTTCAGTATATTTTTGTCACCCCCTAATTTTGAATGAACTAGGTTTCAGAACAGTATAAAGACAGTGCTTTGGTCGTAACTGTTTGATTCCATCCCAGTTCAGTGTTTAATATATTTATCTGAGAAATAAGAGACTTTATCAGTTTTGGACGTTAGTGTTGACCCTTGAAGCCGGACGACGGGTTGGGTTCTGGCACAAGGCCGGTTCCGCACAGTCCCCTCACCAGTGACAGCCTTGGTACTTGATTCATCGCTCCTTTAACTAGCACAGGTTTCGCACAGCCTCCGTCAGTTGTCACAGCCTTGGTACTTGATTCATCGCTCCTTTAACTAGCACAGGTTTCGCACAGTCCCCGTCACTTGTCACAGCCTTGGTACTTGATTCATCGCTCCTTTAACTAGCACAGGTTTCGCACAGTCCCCGTCACTTGTCACAGCCTTGGTACTTGATTCATCGCTCCTTTAACTAGCACAGGTTTCGCACAGTCCCCGTCACTTGTCACAGCCTTGGTACTTGATTCATCGCTCCTTTGACTAGCACAGGTTTCGCTCAGTCCCCGTCACTTGTCACAGCATTGATACTTGATTCATCGCTCCTTTAACTAGCACAGGTTTCGCACAGTCCCCGTCACTTGTCACAGCCTTGGTACTTGATTCATCGCTCCTTTAACTAGCACAGGTTTCGCACAGTCCCCGTCACTTGTCACAGCCTTGGTACTTGATTCATCGCTCCTTTGACTAGCACAGGTTTCGCTCAGTCCCCGTTGGTACTTGATTCATCGCTCCTTTGACTAGCACAGGTTTCGCACAGTCCCCGTCACTTGTCATAGCCTTGGTACTCGATTCACCGCTCCTTTGACTAGCACAGGCTGCCGGGGATGTGTTCAACAAAAGCAGTCCTCAATGGTGCCACATGTAGGGTAGAAAGAACTGGAGTGGGACATTGCCGTGCAGTTGCAATAAAGCAAACTTGAAAATGTTAAAACACATTTGATACAAGCATATGCAACTTCAAGTATACTCGTATCAAGTTTGATATGAAAGCATTAACACATTATATATTAGAGTTTGGGCACTTAAATATCCATGCTATTGATCTGACAAAAGAACAATATAGAACATTGTGCATCTATTGATGTAGGGTACTGTTGAGAGTGGGAAGTGGCAATGATATATGACTTAGTTATCGATTTCCCTTCTTGTTATATAAAAGGGACGCGTGCTGGTTATCATCTGTCGAGTCAGCACTTTGTACCTTCTCTTCCACAGAACAATTTAGTGACACAGATTTAAGTATTTCAGTAACACATTGAGTTACAACCATGGTGTTAATCTTCCCCATCTCTGGGTACAGATGCTGGTGCATCCATCATCATCTTTGGTGGTGTTAATCCACAGTACTGACGGTGACAAATATGGCTGTGATGTGATGCCATAGATATTGACTCAGCAGGTTCATGAGCTCACCTTATTGTCAAAATACACACAGACGTGTTTTATCCTATTTTATCCTATGATAACGTTCGCGAGAAATTGGTTCGCATGGAAAAATGTCCGGATAAGTCTATCAAGGACATTTACCTTGCATTTTACATGTTCAAAGCAATATACGTTGGAATGTAGGTGGAGCTAGATGAAATCTAAGATGAGGAGTAATCAAATGCCACAGTCACTGCCACTGTCACTGTTACTGATGACTTGTCAGGATCCTGGTTAGCATTCGTCTTCCGCCTTCAGTGACACATGCTGGATTGTCTGATTTTGACTCAATTCCTTTTATAGACAACCGCCATATGGCTTTAATATTGCATGTCATATCAAGCAGAAATGATGCCAGTATTCAAACTCTGATAACTGTATACTTCTTTGATATAACCAGGCCAAAGGGCAGTCAACGTTATTCGTTGATAAGTCTGGGTTGGACCAGGGATGGGTTTTACGAGCAGCGCCGGGTTAAAAGACATGCAATGAACTCAGTGACCGAGACTGACCACCCAGTCACTTTGGACAAAATTTCACAACGCGATCGTAGCTCCACTATAGTCGTAGTTACGATCACCTTAGCGTTACGATCGCTTTGAGCCCATTTTCTAATGAAGGCTCCCGTTTCACAAAGCTCTCATAAACCTTAGAAATTCATACCTGTACTCGTAGCATTCGTACTTCCTGTACTAAAGAGGCGACTAACGGGATCATGTGGTCAGGTTCGCTGACTTGGTTGACACATGTCATCGGTTCCCATTTGCGCTTATCGATGCTTATGTTGTTGATCACAGGGGTTTCTAGACGTTTATTTATAGACCGCTGCCATATAGCTGAAATATTGCTGAGTGCTGCGTAAGAGTAAGCTCGCCCACTCACTCACACACGTACCTACTATACTGTAATAGAAAGAGTACGAATTCTACGAGAAATGTTACGATATCGTAGGCTTACAAGACCTTTGTGAAGCGGGCCCACATCTTCAGTGCGTACATGATTGCTGACAACGTGATTGGAATCTACTTATGATTCCATTGCATTCGCATGAAGCACCAGTTTTGAAATGTTAGTATTTTCGGTCCAAATATAGTCACCATGACGTGGCGTCACTCACTCACTCACTCACTCACTCACTCATTTTTCAACTAGCTGAGAATGCCATCATAGAATTAAACAAGACACATCACCTGGTCTTGTATTATTCTAGTGTGCCGGGGCAGTGGGGTAGTGTAGTGGTTAAAACGGGTTTGAGTCCCTGCATGGATACAATGTGTGAAGCCCATTTCTGGTGTCCTCCGCCCTGATATTACTGGAATATTGTTAAAAGCAGCGTAACACTAAACACACTCGCTGTTCTACTGTGCCAGATTTTCTGAAGATGTTGGTATCCATTAATGACAGCTAAATCATAAAGGATGACATATGAGCAACACCATAAGAGCTGTGTAAAGATTATGCTGAGCTATTCCGAAGGATGTGTTGGCCTGAAATGGGTGTCAACGACGTTCACATGACGACCTGCATGCTGTATGTGTGACTGCTTGAACTTGCTAAGTTGGTTTTATAGTGTTGGCTCACTGAGACCCTGCCTCAATTAAGCATGAATACCCCGCTCAGACACATTATACTGACTCCGAGCCGACCTGACCTGGTTGTACCTATTAATGCCGAGCGCCAGGCAGGGTCCAACAAGTACCATATTTTAACGACTTTGTGCAGATGCTCTAACTACCACACCTCGGAAGCTTATCCCTCGAAATGATGAAGAAGTTAGTTTTGTAATTCATCGATAATAGTGAAGCCATTTTTGTTCTCCAGTGTGAAGATTTTAGTTTATGTTTATTGTATGTGTGACATGACATTTAATTGTGTAGGCTCTTCATTCCCATTGTAGATAGTATAAACTGACGTACAAAATAGCACATGAGTAACTTGACCATAACGTTCCAATAAACAACGCAAATATTCTGAAATGTGCTGTTTCACAAAAAAGTAATTCATAGCACATGCTCACAATATGGTTGGAGCCCCATGGTTTACTCTAAAAATACAAAGATCTTTTGTGATTAAAATGAATTTTGACATGTATATTAAGTGCTTTTCATAAACTGATAAAAATAGTTTAGCTGCATAAAGTTTCTAAATCATAAGGTGATTTTGGATACAATGCAAGTTAAAAGTAATCCATTTTTGTTAAACGAGTCTAAGAGTGTGTGGAAAGCTGTACGAGATAGTCATGTCTCGTCCCCAGCAATACACCTGGTCACGACAGGTCAAGGTCATGCCAGACCACTCCAGACTAGATATATTACTGATAAAAATCTACTGCTAAGTTCACAGGCTCGATGATACTTAGATTTTTTTCTTGTCAGGTTTATCCCGCTATTATTTAGAGGTCGTTATTCTCAGGTTCATTTTTCTACTTCAGGCGATTTATGCAAAGAAACGTTACCGGGTTGAATAGAGCGATGGATATTCTGAAGAACAACACCCTCCTTCAAGACGCCAAGACAGAATGTCAAATTGAATGATGCCATTAACATGATCAGAAAAGTAGCCCTCGAGGCTAGATGCTGACAGCGTCCTTTCTCCATCGCCCAGGGATTCCACAAACCACATCTTCCCTTTATGGCACCACATTTGTTCTTTGACATGTACCCCGAGTCCTCCATCACTCTTCCAGCCAACCCATACGGGTTGAGAGTGATCACATGATTTAGTTATCGAGAACTTAGAAAATACACTGACATTCGGAACCTTAACGTAACAGGAGACATCGACACCACACTCGCAAACGATGTCATCCTAAACTCGAGGACCAAATACACGCGCTACAAACAAGGCCGAATAGTTCAGGAGCTGAAGGATCAAGACCAGGGCCCTTTACAAAGCACTAAGATGATCGTAAGTCGTTAAGGTGCACTGGAAAAGAATGGGAGTTAAGGTAGTAAAGGTTGCTTCGTGAAAGGAGTCCCCAAACCACAACCATCTCTTTCTGGGGAGATCACGACTGGCAAGTCGGGGAACATTATAAAAGCATTGATACACAACCAACAAATATTATACAAAACCCCACGAATAGCTGAAACAATTCCCCGTGGCGGTAAACTGCCACTTGCACTTTTCTATCAAAATTGCTCATTAACCATCGTCTTCAACACTTTGATCAAGTGTTTGACGTTTTGTCAGCAAACAGTTTAACATAAACAGTTAGCAAATAAGTTGAACAGCTTCTATTCCCAAGTGTAGCTTACTTGGTTGGTAAGGAATGCATATTTAGCTACACAAAATGACTTGAGAAAGCCTCAGGTACGACCATTCACTGAAGCAATTACTGTAACCCTTTTATAAAGTTATTAGTTTGATGAACCAATTTGATTTGATGGTTGGTGAGAAATGCTTCTCACGACACTTCTAGCCATGCTTTCATCCTTTCTCTTCAAGATAGTTTTGAAGCATATCCACATTTCAACCTGCGTCTTCCACGGACAAGTTTTATTTCTCGATGGATCCAAAAGAGTGTTGTATCATGCTATTGCGGTTACAAAGTTGCCGTGACAAAAGGTATAACGAACCAGCAAAATATAACTCTGATAGGTCTAAAATATTCAATAACAGGCATTGATCAAAGAGCAAGATACAGTGTGGGGGCTTCTAGTACTAATGGGTCACAAATATAATATCAACTCACGAAAGTCTTGGTTTTCAATGAGAAAGAGTTCTACTAAATGTTTCACAGCGAGTGGTCTTGAATGTAGGTCAAGTGTTGCCAAAGAGGCAGACAGATGTAGGTTGGCCGAATGATGACACAACTCCAGTATTACTCCAAGTGTAAGTCCATGTGTGTGTGTGTCGTCAACACAACATCCACCCTTATATATACAGTTACAGATTCTTGAACATTCGATCCCTGTGCCACCACATCGCCATTAACTAGAGGGAGGCAACTCTATAGCGCGTGCATTTGATATTTGTTACATATCACACTTGCTATTGTGTTCATCGTATAATGAGGTTATTTCCTATGATAATTCTGCAATGAATTTCGAAATTTCTCAGTTCAACATTGTGTATGGCCGCCCCGTGCATTTGTCACTGCCAAACACCGTTTCCTCATCGACTGCCTGATGCTTTTGAACACGTGGTTGAGGATTCTGCGCCAAGTTCCTGCAAATTCTCAGGTTGGTTCCTAAGACCACGAGGCTTTCTCCCAAGTGCATCCCAAACGAGCTCTATTGGATTAAGGTCAGGGGACCTCGGTGGTCAGTCCAGAACGTTGATTCCAGCGTTTTCAATGAAATCAACATCGTGGTATGCGGCCAAGCATTATAATGCTGGAACTTTAGACTTGGGCCATGAGCCACCATGAAAGGAACGAGATCAAGGGTGAGCACCTAGTCGTGGTAAGCAGCAGCTGTGAGGTTTTCACGGATGACCAGAAGTCGGGAACAGTTGTTCTTACAGAAAGCACCCCACACCATGCAACTTACGCCCCGAAATCTGTCGACTTCCTGTACACAACATTGGGCATACCGTTCATGACGTCGTCTCCAGAATCATGTCCGCGAATGTGAGGGTAAACCTGGATTCATCACTAAAGACAACTCGATTCCAGCCTCTCTGGGTCCATCAGAGGTGTTGTTGGGCCCACAGCAGACGTTAACGTTGATGAAACGAGGTCAGTATTGGCCCACGATATGGACGTCGGGAATGGTCTGTGAGGACAGTTAACCTCTATACATCTTAGCCCTGGTTCGTGTAGCCGGAAGAAATCTGTCACATAGGTGATGTCGGACGATTTGATGGTCTTCTGCTCGTGACGTCACACGTGGGCGACCTGACCTTGACCTGGCCTATTTGTTGTAGATGACATCATACGCAGTACGACGGCTGCATCCCATCGCTCGTGTGATGTCAATAGCTGATCTTCCCACTTGCAACATGCCAACGTTCACGTTGCACATTTGACAATCATGGCATTTAAAGTACCGTTTAACTGTGGTTTAAAAGTGTTTTTTTCAATTCTTGAGGCAAATGAAAACACGTGTAAATGAAGAAAACTTTGATGCAATGATCACGTGATCGATCGCATGTGCCAAAACTTATTTGGCACAAGTGTCATTTGCACGATGAATGGATGCGTTTGAGTGGGTTTGGCTAACGTTTATCTAGAGTCGAAGGATAGGGATGCCATTTAGGATAAATAGATGTATCATCAGAGAAAAATTATTCATTAGTTTTACAAATTATATTTTTGTCATGAACAACTCAATCAAAACACAGAAACAGTTTATACCTGCCAATACCAGTTAGCTTTTTCATCACACCCTGTGCCTCATGAAAACAGATGACTACTTTTATCCTAATAATGAAGTTCCTGCTGAACGTCGTTGATTTCGGATACTTGCTGAGAAAAGTGATATGGACCCAAAACAGAACACAGTGTGATGTTAATGATTGGTATCTGACAAGTCAATAGACACTTTGGAAACGATTGCATCATTGTGTTTGATGGGCATGGCGCATCTGTGTCCACAAAAGGTGTTGAACAGAATTGAAGAGCTTACAGATATCTCGGCACGGATATTGTCTTCAGTTCGGAAACACCATTGACGATCAAATTTTCATGTTCAGTGGTAAAAAAAGTCACATCTGGTGAAGGCTCTGACACAACGATTTCATGAACTCAATATCCCATTCGTATCTTTTCTAATCTCAGCCTCGTACCTCGTAGCCTCTATTTCAGGGCTGCATGTGCTCTGACGTTGACATCTTATACATAATACCTGCAGAGTTATAGGCCTTCACCTGCACAGGATCCACAAACTCTCAACACCCGTCCTTCAGGCAACCCCGAATCTGTTATCATAGCTTCAATTATCGAATTATCTCTAATTATGTCTCGCGGCCTATAGGCACCAAGTTCGTTGGTTTCACGGGGCGATGGGGGTAGCCTAGTGGTTTAAGTGTTCGCTTGTCACGCTGAAGACTCTGGTTCCATTCCCCACATGGGTACAATAAGTGAAGTCTATTTCTGGTGTCTCCCTCTGTGATCATGCTGGAATATTGCTAAAAGCAACTCACTCACTCGTTGGTTTCACCACAGTGGATTCATCGGAGACAATTGTATCATATTCCAAATACCGTGGGATAATGATATTGAAATAATAACTTGAAGTGATATAGAATGACGTGTAATAATTAAGGAGTGCCTACTTCTGTCAGATTGACAGCGCTAACCAACTGGATTAAAAACTGTAGTCTAATGTTTGTACCATGTAACATGATACAGAATTTGCTTTGTTCCGTTCACTCCCAACGCAAGGAAGGTTGTATCAGGTATAATATTTTCACGTTGTATGCTTTCGTGAGTTCATGAATGAGATCATGAGTTCATGGGAGAATGGGTGAGTGACTTTGTGAGTAAACGCATTTACCTACAGCAGGAGGTATCATGTTTTTTTCACTCTTTATCTTAATGTATGAAGAATAGATAATGCTACATACGCACCAAAAAACAACAGTTACCTAATAATCCCTAAAGAGTACTTTTATCAAAATTAAGTGTGTGAATTCTTGGAAAAGAACTGTGAAAATCTTGAAACACATTTGTTGGTTTGTTGTTTTGTCTTTTCATCACGAGTGGCGTAGATAATGGGGATACGGGACCAGGTCCTTATCAAAGGTTTGATTTTCAAATTTATAAGAATCTCATTTTCACTAGAGGAAAGTGAAAACAAGCGAAATGTTACAGTTACAGTTACCGTGAATTAAACAGTAGTTTAATAGGATCCATTATGTTTACCACTTCATGTTCTTCGCAGATATGTATCCAAACTACAGCATATATACCTGGTGGTGTAAAAATAATTAGAACATATGCAATAAAAACTGGATCTTATCACAACGGTACTCCGCTAGAACAGTGTGTCCTTAACATAAAGAAACACAAGTATGATCATCAATACAGATTATCATCGACTAAATGTTTCACATTCTTTTCATTTTAACCATCATAAGACATGCATGTACACATTCTTTTGCTGAGCAGTTGATATTTTGTCATCATTGCTTAAACATTGGAGTAAACAAACTAAAACTGGATCAGATATGGTTCTGTGGTAAATCTACAATTATTTACGACGTTAATTGTCCCTTGGTCTCGCAGCCCTCCATCCAGCATGCAGTTTTACCCGTAGTTCTGACACAAGTTCCTTTTCAGCAGTATTATAGGCCAAGTTAAAGTTTTCCTCGGGGTCCTTAATATGGTCGTACAACTCAACACCATAAACTTTGTTCCAGTCTGGTTTATAGAGAGGCTTCTGATCGAACTTCACCCATTCTGTGTACCTGTATTTATCTGTAGTCATGCTGTATCCCATCTGGTGACCTCCGTCGTCAGATCTTGGGTACTGGGAGAACACAGCCTTCTTCCAGTTGGGACTTGCTGGGTTTGTTATCAGAGGCATCAAACTAGTGCCTTCAGTGCAGACAAGAACGTCGGTGGAGTTTTCTGGACATAGACCAATAGGAGGTAGACCCGCAGCTTCCACCAGAGTGGGAAACAGATCCACAAACTCGGTGAGTTCTTCCGTCACGATGCCCTTGTCAGTGAGACCCGGCACATGTACCATCATAGGGGCGTGTGTGGCAAGCTCAAAGTCCGTGTGTTTGCACCACTCACCATGTTCCCCCAGTTGCCAACCGTGATCTCCCCAGAAGGAGATAATTGTATTGTTGGCCAAGCCTTGGTTCTCCAGCTCTTGGACGACTCGTCCGAGTTCGTAGTCCGTGTAGCTGAGGGCGCTGTAGTATGCTCTCCTCAAGTTGAGAATGACATCATTTGGGAGTGTAGTGTTGATGTCTCCTGTTACGTTAAGTTTCCGAATGTCAACGTATCCTCTAAGCTCTCCATAACTGGACCATGCAATTTCTGGCATCTTATCAGGTGCGTATGGGTTGGCTGGAAGACTGATGGAAGACTCGGGGTACATGTCAAAGAATGTCTGTGGTGCCACAAAAGGCAGATGAGGTTTGTGGAATCCTTGAGCGATGAAGAAAGGACGTTCTCCAGATCTGGCTTGAGGGGCCACTTGTTTAATCATATTAATGACGTAATCAGCATTCTGAGTGTCTTGAAGGGAGTTGTTCTTAAGAACATCCATCGGCACATTCAACCAACTCACCTTTTCTTTATAAACAAAGTTATTGGCTTGTGGTCCTGACTCAAAATATGGGTCTGTCCAGGAGATCGGGTCGTTGTTATTGGATGCATGTCCTGGATGGAAAATCTTACCCGATCCTATCGTTCTGTACCCGTGTTCCTTAAAATACTGAGGGATGGTGGTGAAGTTCCCTCCTACATCTCTCCAATACACTACCAGATCATACACATGTGTAGTATCCGGTCTTCGTCCTGTGAGGAGAGATGATCTGCTAGGAGAACACACAGCTTGCTGAACATGGGCTCTCTTCAACAGAAGACTCTTGCGGGCGAGGGCATCAAGGTTTGGTGAATGCATCGGAGGATGGACAGGACTGGGGAAGTCTTTTCCTTCAAAAATGGAGAGTTCCGGCCTCATATCATCGGAAACCAAAAACAACACATTCATACGAGCCCAGGCGGCAGTCACCGCCAGCAGCAGAAGAGTCACCCTGAGCATGATGGTCTCTAGCTCATTGCCTGAGTCTCTAACTCAACCTGAAGTGAGAGGATTTATGTATCTTCGAGCATGTGAACTTAGCAGCAGAGTCTTATCAGTTATGATCTGGATATGTTAGAATATGTATGGCATGGCCTTGACCCATCGTGATCAGGTATTTTGCTGACAACTATCATCTCGTCTTACGCGTTTATACGTCACGTTTACACAAACTGAGTTATCTTGGACTTATATAACGCCCCAAATGAACTTATATAATATCTAACATATTTTTTAGACACACTTAATACACACTCCATGTATGTATAGTTACATGTACTTTTTCAACTATATCATGTGCACGTGTTCTTGTATTAGAAAAAACTCGTTTGAAATAGAGATGATAAATGGTGAACATTTTCTTCCCTACCGCTTTCATTTGTCGCAAACACATTAAAGGAATATCGGTTTTCATTGGATTTAACTTGGGTAAATCGCCCATGAAATCTGGACAAGCTGACCTATGAACGTACCATTAACAGTGGAAACTAGACAGTACAATATCACAATAAAACAGTTTTAATAAACATCATACACAGAGCTAGGTAAGAAATAAAGATTGTACCTGTTTTGTGGGATTATTTAACAAACTGTTTATAACGTAACTCAATATATGTAACGTGTCCGTCACAGTTAAAACACTTTTCAAAATATGTATATTGTCTAATACTACCAAAGCCACATGTGTGTACTTTCTATTGTACGTCAGTTTATAATATCCATCTTGTGAAGATCCCGGATCCCAGTTGCGTAGATCGATGCTCATGATGTTGGTCAATTGACTGACTGGTCTGGATTCAATTATCTACAGACGGCCGCTATGAAGCTAGGATATGGCTGATATGGCTGAGTGCGTTGTAAAACTAAACTCACTCATCCAATTTGACAGGTATAATGGATTGCAGTGCACGTATGTAAAAGTACTTTAAAAAGCAGAAAATGATTATTTGCCACCCGCACACATCCCATTTTGTTATAAAAATAGATTTCTAGGAAACTGTGACTCTGGGTCTGAAGTTTGGTACCAAACAGTCGGAAGACATATTTCATTTAAAGATTCTATAGAAACTGACAAAACGCGAAATTTCATGATTTGCATACCGGTGTGACACCCCCCCCCCCTTCCAATCATTATCCCCTCGCTTTGTAGTAACGAGTACGCATGACCCTTATCACAATAATATTCTGATTGATAAGTAATTTAATTTTAATACTTTCATATACTGAAAATTTCCAGATTGGAAAGACAGGGCCCATAAACATGAATCTCTTGTCACATATACATAATTATTAAGAAAATTTAATGTACAACAAAACGTGCATTACTATCTCTGATGAAATGCAAAATTATCTCCCTTCTTCTACATCCTTTCACTCGCGAAGATCCAGGTTAGAACTGATCTTCAGCAACCTCTGCATGTGCGGGGCAAGGAGAGGATCGGATGGTCAGACTCGCTGACTTAGTTGACACATGTAATCGGTTTCCAGTTGAGTAGATCGATGCCCATGTTGTTGATCACTGGTTTATCTGGTTCGGACACGGGAGTCTACGGACCGACGCCATATAGCTGGAATAATGGAGAGCGGCATACTTATCCTAAAGGTCACATGCATCGTAAAACACAACTTTGCAGATTCTGATACATTGTGGTACGCACTTACATAAAAAATTCATCAAAAATGCCAATTCAACCCATATAGTTGAAAATAAAATCCGCGATGACAAAAAGCCCGCGAAATCGGAGTTCAAACGATTTACTAAATTTCCCCCTGCGCTGGGGGAAAAGAGGTTTCAGCAGCTATGCTGCACTGCGCTGATAGATATTTTTAGGATCAAATGTACAGTCACCTGAAACAATGAGTGAGTGAGTGCAGAAAAAAGGAGAAAGGAGTCATTGACGCCACTTAATTGTTACAGATTTTCATTCTGTCGCTCTAACAGCATACACATGTAAACAGACCTTACCTGTCATGGAATTTCCCGCAAGGTGACACCTTTATGTGACCTTGACATAAAGCGGGTTAAAGGCAGGTGTGTACTTTCACCAGATAATACCAAGCTTACAATTCCGAGTGCCCCGTGCGTAAAATGTAATCGTTGACTGGTTGGTTTGGTGTTTACGCCACAAGCATCAATCTTCCAGCAAGGTGGCAGCGGCCTGTAAAATATTCGCGTCTGACAATCCAGTGATCAATAGCATGAGCATCAATGTTCACAAGTCAGCGAGCCTGACCACCACATCCCGTTCGTCGCCTCTGACCGAAGACCCACTCTAATCCGAATGCATGAACTAACGGGATCGGGTAGTCAGGCTCGCTGACTGGGTTGACATATGTAAGTTGCATAGATCGATGCTCGTGCTGTTGATCACTGGATTGTCTGGACCAGAGTCGATTGCATACAGGGTCCCGCCATAGTTGGACTATTGCTGGGTGTAGCATCAAACAAGAAGAAGAAGAAGAAGAAGAAGAAGAAGAAGAAGAAGAAGAAGAAGAAGAACAACAACAACAACAACAACAAGAAAACAACCAACGTTGCTCGTAATATTGACCTCTGTTTTGGCAGACTCAGACATCATTATCAAAAGGATGTCCTCAAACAAAATGAATAACGCTGACCGCAGCGCAAAAAAACCAACAATTATACAGAAGTAAACAAAAAATAAGACAAGAGATCACCACTTCATGACAGTGATCCTTTATTTATTGCTATTCAAACTTGGTGATGGAAACTGGAAAAATTCAATTTTAATAAAGAATTTGTTTTTCCAAGTATATATCACTTACGTCAAGCAAATTTGCAGTTATCAGTGCATTGGCGGATCCAGAAGGGGTGCAGGGGTGCGCAGTCCCTCTCCCACCCTTTCGTCCCGTATTTTTGTTAAATAACCATTAAAACTAGGGTGAAATTGAAGTGTGCACATTCACCCCTACCTTTTTCAGAAAGCTGCGGTGTTGAAACTTTTGACAAGTTTTTTTTTATAAGGTAACATCTCGTGAAGATAACGGTAGCAATCGGTATTGAATACAACATTGCCCGTAATGTTGGTCAGTAATGTGTGTCTTATCAACGGGTGTACCGTATCTTGTGCTGTCAATCAAGCAGCCGAGATGCTACTGGCCTTCACGATGCGCGGAATAAAACAACATTATGTTACTCAGTTGTTAAACTGAAAGCTGGGCAAATTTCTCACTTTCCTTTGTTTATACAGCTGAATTTGCTAGTAATGTCAATAGAAGAGACAAAACGATAACAGCAGAATACGTTGTACATTTCTAATTCTGACTCCGCCATGATGGGTGGTTACAGCCTCGTAGTATCTACGCAATATTTGGAAAACAAACTCGAGTGAGTATGGTTTTACGCCACTTTTAGCAGTGCAACAGCAATGTTACCGGGTGAACCTGGAACTGTGATATGTATTCTAAAACGACTCTAGTCATTCTAATGATCCCTTCAGCGACCAAATCTGGGCTCCGAACCTACACTCATCGGATCCTTACAACATAGTGCCACTGCGTACAGCTGAATGCAACCTTACCGCCTGCACGAGAATCCATGCCGTTATCGGAACATGCCTAAACAGATCTTATTCTGTCTCTCCTTCTGCGTTAGTGAGTTTAATGAGTATGTTTTTTCTGGGCAATATTTCCACACCAGAAACATGCTTCACACGTTCCACTCAAGATCTGAACTCGAAACTTTGGCGTGATGAGAAAACGCTTTAACCACTTAGCTACCGCACCGTCTCCGCTGGGTCCAGGAACATCGACGTACAGTAGAACCTCGCTTATCCAGATAATGGCGTTTTTTTGTTTTTTGTTTTGTTTTTATTGCCCTATTTGTTTTTAAAACCATACTCTCTCATTGATTGCATGTTTCGTCATTAAAAGACAACAAGCATCGATCTAGTCCGAGAGCTTGAAGCCGATTCAGGCATAATGTAACCGGAGAAACGTCATCTTGAACAAAAGCCTTGAAGATCCGGGTTAGAATACTGATCGGGTTGTCAGGATGGATGGCTTGGTTGACACATGTCTTCGGTTCTCGTTTGTGCAGATCGATGCTCATGCTGTTGATCACTGGATTGTCTGGTCCAGAGTCGATTATTTACAGACCGCAGACATATAGCTGGATAAGTGCTGAGTGCGTCGTAAAACTAAAATAACTCACTCACTTGAGCAAAGACCACGCGAGTTTCCCGATTAAGGGGTGTCTATATAAGCAAGGAACTTCAGTAGCATATTTCATAGTAGTACATTGTATCAAATCATGACATTCCTGTCCAACTACGCACATTGCATCATTTTTCAAATGTAAAATGATTCTACTTTCTAATCTCATAAAAAATGGGTAAATATTAAAACTGACTCAACATTCCTAGCTCTATGGTTCATCACTTACACACCTCTAGTTGAGCAAATACTCCCTCAGAAGCGTCATTGATCCGGGGACACTTCTAAGAGTAACTGCTTCGGCAACTGTGTGCTCAAGCATCAGCCATAATCCACAGAGGAAATGAACGAGAGAACTATCCTCTTGATTCATTTCATGGAGTTGTGAGATTCAGGAGGGACTCCGTGTCAAAACAGTTATTAGACTTAAGGGAAGGAGCATTTGCCCCCCGTTTACGCAGCCTAGGGCACAACCTCGATCCCTCGGGAATCTACATCTCAAACGACACTTACGATAATCAAGTGCAGCCATTCAGGATCTGTTCTGGGTCGTGCTTCATACATTGCTTTGGACATGTAACCACTAGAGGGTATAGATATAGACATATAGAGGATATAGAGGGATGCGGAAGATAAAGAAAACTTCAACGGATCAGTGGACCATCTTCAACAATAGGCTATAGCTGTATGCTAACTGTAGGTTTAAGGCGATTCAGGAGGTGGTGTAGCCTTGTGGATCAGTGGTTCGCTCGTCACGCCAAAGACCCGGTTCGATTCCTCACATAAGTACCTTTGTTGGAATATTGCTAAAAGCGGCGTAAAACTCACTCACTCACTCACGAGTCGTAGGTCTTAAAAGAACCCATACGTTTCATATATCTGATGTTAGTATTGGTTTAACGGTGTACACTGCAAGGCCAATAAGTCTAATCTATGTAAGCATTGTGGAAATAGTTACGATTTCCAACTAATATATATGACAGTATCGTGCGAAATGCGATGGTTGATAAATAGTACGTGAAAATGTAAACTTACCGCTGCTGAGTGTCCATTAAAAACGTATTTTGAGTTCTGTATTTGTAACAATCCGAACCAATTGTAAAATCAGAGGCGTTTTGTAATTAGCACAACACCGCAAGTATTAATAAGTATTTACACCACACATTTCGCTATTGTTTCATCGTTTGTTTGAAGAGTGAGTGAGTGAGTGATTGAGTTTACTGTCGCTTTTAGCAACACTCCAGCAATAACACGATGGTAGACACGATGGAATGGACATAATGCAGCCAACGCTTTAACCACTGGGCTATCCCATCGCCCTTGTCTCTGGAAGAGACCTGTACATATTCACCTGGAGGATGCATCGTTTCGTAGTATCAGTCTGTTACCATTAAACATGGTAAAGGAATTTACCCAAACCTCACTTATACGTAGTACTGGAAATACATAATGAGTGAGTGAGTTTAGTTTTACGTCGCACTTAGCAATATTCCAGCTATATGGCGACGGTCTGTAAATAATCGAGTCTGGACCAGACAATCCAGTGATCAACAACATGAGCATCGATCTGCGCAATTGGGAACCGATGACATGTGTCAACCAAGTCAGCGAGTCCGACCACCCGATCCCGTTAGTCGCATCGTACGACAAGCATAGTCGCCTTTTATGGCAAGCATGGGTTGCTGAAGGCCTGTTCTACCCCGGGATCTACACGGGTCCTGGAAATACATAAAGGGACTGTGCACAGAAAATGCATTCAGAATACGATTCCGTCACATCAAAGACGAAATGATGTAGACAATCTAAGCTGAAGTATCGGATAACAACAACTTGTCAAAAGAACATGGACAATGTCCATAACGATGAAGTCGGAAGTTTAAAATCGATCGCTAGTAAGGGGTCACACGACGCAGTTACAGAGTCAAGAATGGGTATGCGTTTGTCTCGATGACGTTTTGTCAGAATGGGCCGTATATTTGCCAGCATGGGTCTTATAGCAGGGCATCATGGTCGAATCCCAAACTGATGTAAACGATTCCTGGCAGTGTTGTGATGGATACGGCGCAGTCTGGAATGGTCAGGGACGTGGTCACTGCCGTCTGGAACTTGTGTCGGGGATGAGTCACCCGAATCCATCTGTCCTGTCTTGGCGCCGTTACTCGGGGACGTCCGGAACGTGGATGGTCGTCGACGTCATTAATCTCTCGATAAAGCCTGACCAGTGCAGATATCGTGTAACGGTGGCATTGGCAATGTTCTACCACCTGCTCGTTCCTATTCGAGCAGATGTTAATCTTGGCACGATGCATGTCACTTCTCATGTGAAACTGTAAACGTTTGAATGACCAAAGATCAAGCTTTTGAAAGGGATAGCAATTTCCGAGTTTCATATGCTGCATGCAGGTGCACGAGCTGCACGTGCAGTACCACATTTCACGTCGATAACCACCACCACCACCGCGACGACTGGCACATGCAAGAGCGTTCGATTGTCTCAAATACTTGCTCTGTGCACATCTGAATTTATGTATAAAGACCATCTGTGCCTTTGTTAATCTTCTCGGTATGAACAGTTTCTGTATGTGGCTAGTGTAGTTACAGTCAAGGACAAATTACATGACAATTTTATAAGCGTAAAAACACAGAAATTGCAGTTTATTGAGGAAAAAAAGGCTGGCTCATTTTGTATGGTGTTATGACATTAACAAATACCCTCCATTTGTTTCAACAATCTTCAATAAATAACATAAGTATCATTAACAGAGCAGAATGTCCATATTCAATGTGACCTCTGCCAACTGCAATATAATCCCTAACCTCCCCTCCCTGACTGTATCAAACTTGGGATAATGGCGTTCGATTGTAAATGGAGAGTTATTACAAAACATCGATATTGTACTGGATGATATCTCTAACGTATTCATCGACCTATGTCCCAGATATCCTCTACCGGACTGAGATCTAGCCTCCTGACAGGGGAAGGTAGAGTTGACGTAAATCACCAACAGCGTCATATTATACTGGGGCCCCTTTCACAAAACTCTCGTAAGCCTAAGGTCTCGTAGCTTTTCTCTTAGCATTCCTAATTCCCATGTCACAGTATAGGAGGTACGAATGCTACGAAAAAAGTTACGAGATCTTAGGCTTACGAGAGTTTTGTGAAAGGGGCCCCAAGATGATATCTCTAGCGTATTCATCGACCTATGCCCCAGATATCCTCTACCGGACTGAGATCTAGACTCCTGACAAGGGAAGGTAGAGTTGACGTAAATCACCAACAGCGCCATCCAGCATTTTCGTCCTTGACTTGTCCCATGACTGACTGGATAATTGCTTAGTGCGGCGTCCAACAATCACCAACTATTGATAGTTGTGCTGCAATATGTTGTAGAGATAGGATGGGGTGTCTCACTGGTGTCTGGGTCGGGTTCTATGTCTAGCTTATTTTAGACGATTTCTGTTGGACAAAGACGATGTGGCAGCCACTTTGGTTTTCACTCGCCCTTTGTCATGAACGGATGAAATCTTTTGATTATCAAATCCGCCCAAGGATTTGTCGCTCAAGGTATGTCTGAAACCTGACGGCCTTAACACTTTTAGTTTGATGATGTTTTCTGAACAGTTGCCTTTTGAGGACGCCACCATATTTGTTCATCAACAACAAAATTGATCCCAATTGATTGAGTTATCCAGCAATAAAAATAGATTACTGAAACTAGTAGTACGTGCGTGTCTAAAATCAATGGTGTGTTCGAAGGGCCAAAATATTAATGCAAAGAAACGAAACATTGATATCAATATAAATGGATACAGACAGGTTAAAAATGACAGCGGTTGCGATATTTTTGCCCATGTGTATAATGTTAATTCAGCAGTGTATTCAGCATGTGTGGCCGCAGATCCATATGCAGATGGTACCAGCAGTAGGTTGGAACTTGTGAGTTACCCAATTTGGCGTATATGTCTTAGTGCATGATGAATATACAATTGTAGTTTAGTAATATCAGCATTTGTATCATAGATACCATTAAGTTTATGAAACCAGTTTTGCAGGATGTACAGACAAACGGTACGTATACTGAACAGCAAATATAACCCAACTCTCAAGGTTTTAAATAGAACACATAAACATGAACGCTTACTTTTATGAGATTCATTTTTTTAAACTTGCGTTTATTTTGCCATTCAGTATATTTAGATATTACGCTTGCTTAAACTTGACATAGCAAACCAACATTAAATGCATCTTCTGTCACGCATAATTTACCAAACCTGTTTTTTTCGTTTCGGTTCTTGATACTGACACAGAGAACCAAAGAAATTTAAATCTTATTAACTGCATGCTTTAAACACTATATTTACGCGCTGAGGTCACTGAATATGAGGTGAGCGAAACTACACTAACACAAGAGCCTTCATAAATGCAAAGAAACAAGTTCAAAGTCCCGTAGGGAAATCTCACTCAGATATAATCTGAACACATTAATCTTTGCTGTTTATTTGGTTTGGGCTTATCTTTAGCACTGGGTGGCCATACAGATCGCCAAAACGAAGGGGAACACATCACCTTGTGGCATGCTACCGCTTACCGTGATTCAAAATTCCACCTGAGAAGCATCGTCAGCTAATCTGGCATGAGCAATACATTGCCTTCTCTGGTATTCTCGGATGTCCTTGTATCGTATGACTTGCAAACAGTCTGTGTTAGGACACATTCACAATTGTAGCAATACTCGTTGCCCGGGTGAAGACGCTACAAAGGAATGTTTTGAAATACCCCCCTGACTACGAATGCATGGTGATGTTACAATACAGATAACAACACAAAGACAGGCCAGACTATCACCTTGTGACTCAAAAGACACCGAACAGTGTATTTCGAAAGGTGTACGACTAGGTAACTCTGGACTGGCGTCACCCCGTCAAAAGTAATCCACACTTCACAATGTGGTGCCAGGTTGTGTGTTTGTGTCTGACCGTAGTGTGTGTCTCAGGACAAGCTGATCTCAGTCACAGTTACACTCTTGACAAACAACCGTTGAATGAAACAGCTTTGTTTGTGGCCGACGCTCTGTACCAACACCCCAAACTGTTCCGGAAGTTGTTAAACATCAGCGCTGAAATCGGGCCATTTATGTCAGTGATCGATGACCCGAAAATATCTATCATATTCGATCATTTCCTAGATGTTCTCCCCACGTTGCTGCGGTCAACCTATTTCATCAACGCCGTGCACGTGGTTGCAGATGAACTGCACAGCGTCAACATTAGCGACGTGTACGACTACCTCCAGAGGCACCATTTTTCCCCAGACGACCCCGCTGCGATGCAGAAGGTGACTAGTGCTGTCTTCAATAGGGTGGACAAAGTGAGGACGCTTCAAAGACTCTTCTCTGTTGGTAGCGCCCGTGACATCCTTCCTCTTACCGCCGACGACAATATCACACCAAGCTGCTACAGTCACATGATGAACTTCGTCGACGCAATCTCTGGTGTACAGGCTCCACCAAGACGCGACTTAAACTTCACCTTGGTACCGTGGGCATTGAAAAGTAAGTACATTTAAATCCTGCTACCATACGCACTGACAAATAAGTACAGGGCAACCTGGTTATAATGCCACACTGGATATAATTCTCTGTTTTTGCCAGGACGGATTTCCTATCTATATAATACCCTGGTCATAATGCCAAACTGGACATATCGCCCTTTGCCAATGGTTTCATGAACAAAAGTCATTTTGTCCTGGTTATAATACTAATTACATTGGCAGCATGTAGTATACAATATCGCAGCGATACCCGGAAGTAGCACACCATTGGTGCGCTAGGTTATCCATGGTTATCATCGAGTCAGCGAGACTGACCACCCGATCCCGTTAGTCGCCTCTAACGACGTGCATGGGTTACTGAATATCAACTCTAACCTGGACCTTCACGGGTTTTCAAACATATGGGGTATTATCGTGAAGAGTGAAAGGCAGGGAATATATGTCCACTGTGCCATCAATATCGAGGTCCATTCATCTCTACTCTATACCTACTGACGGTACGCTCCAATGTCTATCTACATAATTTGTTATCTTATCCTCCCTGCGTGTTTCGTTGTCATACTACCAATCACTGGTTTAGTTGGCCCAGTGGAATATCTAAGGGAGTGAAACAGTATTGATTTACTCTTTTCATTTTCAGTGCTAGACTCCTACGGTAAACTGCCAAGTGGAATTTACGAGAAACACCTACACTGGTTGGGCTCTCCGGATGAATGTAGGGGCATACACGCGCAGATGAGTGCTGGAGTTATCCTTGGTAATACAACGCTTACCTCCCCTTTTGACTTCAAAGGAAAGTACTGTCGAGCTGAGTTTCACCATCTCTCCTGGGTTGCGGACATCGCACAAACGGTATGCAAACAATTCGTGTGTTACCTGGAAAACAGTTCATTGCATCGTTTATTATAGTTCGGATTAGCGAGGTATCGCTATACATATATGCAGGCATGTTATGCAAATACAACTAAGTATTCAGTGATCGGCACACGTTTGTATCGTTGAATTGCATTTTTTCTAATATATCTATTCTGCAATATCATCCATACGCTGATCGGATTTCCCCCGCTGAAGCACCTTACACAAAGTAACTCTCTTCAACCAGCAGTAAAGGGGTACCCGGTAGGGTGATATGGTAATGTTACAGTGCTATTGTAAGCTTTCTGTGCTTCACAGGTACAGCTTAAGTTGTTCCATAGTAGTAGTAGTAGTAGTAGTAGTAGTAGTAGTAGTAGTAGTAGTAGTACCCGTGAAGATCCGGTTTAGAATTGATCTTCAGCAATCCATGCTTATCATATGATTCTACTTACGGGTGGTTAGGGCCGTTGGCTTGACTAACCCATGTCATCATATCGCAGTTGCGTAGACAGATGTTCGTGCTGTTGATCTCTGTATTGTCTAATCCAGAAGCGATTATTTACAAATGATTTTTATGTAGGTGAGTGCGGTGTTAAACAACAAATAAAACACAAATTAGTGGTGTTTAATTGCTCCTTCAGAATGGAACATCTGCATTACAAAAGGCTTTGCTTGGAAAATCTGAAGAATTTACAATTCACGTAAGCGTGAAACATTCATCCGGACACATTTCTCCGCAGTCTAAGTACACTTATCGTCAGTACTTCTCGTTACACTCCACTACTGAGTCTAACAAAACCTTATGGGAGGTCGCGTCAGGTAACCTTTGAGATTGACCAGTCAGAACACAGCTTACCAAATCCCGAAAGTAGACATTTGCACATTCCTTTTGAACTTTTTATCTCGAAAACCGAACGATTCCGAATGCTATATAGCATACGCTCGCTTCCGTGTGATGCACACGGCGTACGTACAACTATGACAACGGTGAGTGAACAGTCACTGAAAATGGTGTTTTGGGCAGTATTCAAGGATGACATCTTGCGGAAATATTCGCTGATGGTAACCATGTTAACAGAAACCCCAGAGCATATACACTGTAGGTCAAATAACTGTGTTATATGCGGGTTTTTGTTTGTGTCAGTGACCTGAATATTTTGAAAGTCCCTCCGATCCCTAAATAGTAGCCGTTGTCTGATTGGTTAAATCTATTTCACCGTCTCACGTTTGATTGGACGGTCATTAGTCGCTCAAAGGTTACCTGACGCGACCTTCTACTAGGTTTTGTTAGACTCAGTGGTGGGGTGTAACGAAATACACCGAGACTAGGTTCACTAAGACTGATTTCCCCGTGTTTTATCACAAGATAAAACACGGCTGCCTGTATTTTGACAATAAGGTGAGCTCCAGGACCGGCTGAATGCAAGTCAATATCTATGGCATCACATCACAGCCGTGTTTGTCACCGTCAGTGCTGTGGATTAACACCACCAAAGATGATGATGGATGCACCAGCATCTGTACCAAGAGATGGGAAAGATTAACACCATGGTTGTAACTCAATGTGTTACTGAAATACTTAAATCTGCTTCACTAAATTGTTTTGTGGAAGAGAAGGTACAAAGTGCTGACTCGACAGATGATAACCAGCACGCGTCCCTTTTATATAACAAGAAGGGAAATCGATAACTAAGTCATATATCATTGCCACTTCCCACTCTCAACAGTACCCTACATCAATAGATGCACAATGTTCTATATTGTTCTTTTGTCAGATCAACAGCGTGGTTGTCCAAGTGCCCCAACTTTAATTGTTAATGTGTTAACGTTTTCATTTCAGACGCGATATACTCGAAACTGCACAAGCTTGTATCAAATGATTGTCTCAAATCTTTCTAGTTTTATTTATTCCAATGTCAAGGCAGCAAGGCGATGAAAAGAGTATTCAGGACACCCGTGAAGATCTGGGTTGTAAATGATCTAGGACACTCCATATTGGTCGTAGGTCAACTGACAATGTCATCTTTGAAACACACTGAGGAAACAAATAAGGGATCGCGTTAAAGGACAAGTGCTCTTTCATTTTTTCCAGGTTTCCTCACAAACTCTGAATTGCATAAATTGTGAGACCCGTGAAGGTCCCGGGGTACAATAGGCCTTCAGCGACCAAGGCTTGCCATGAAAGGCGACTGTGCTTGTCGTAAGAGGCGACTATCGGGATCGGGTGGTCAGGCTCGCTGACTTGGTTGACATGTCTTCGGTTTCCAATAGCACAGATCGATACTCATGCTGTTGATCATCTTTGGGCAGATATAGGTCTCTGCGTAGGGATTAAGGTTTTCGGTCTGAGGAAGGAGTGTTCACGGGCCTACTGGCTGGTGGTGGGGTACCCTAGTGCTTAAAGCGTTTGCCATAGGTTCCCGGTTGCGCAGATCTATGTTCATATTGTTTATCACTGGATTGTCTGCTCCAGACTCGATTATTTACAGACCGCCGGAATATAGCTGAAATATTGCTGAGTGCGGTGTAAAAATAAAATCACTCACTCACTCATTGAGAATCCACTATGGTTACGAAACCGACTTGATCACATTTATTAAGTAAACTCACTCTCTCAATCACTTAAGCAGTTTTTCATTCGTTACCATTCGCCCTTTTCCGCGACCTGCACGCATGTCCCGGAATAACACGAGTTGGTTACGAGCGGCAGTGTCACTAGGCCAAATGTACGAGGTGCGTTTTGCACGAATTTACATCGCTGTAGCCACGTGGCGTGAAACGCACGAGACATGAAGGTAGCATTCGCAAGGAATCAGTCATGATGTCCCATAGAAACTTTTTAGACAAAATCTGCCTTGAACCGACGACTTGACCGATCAACAAAGCTCAGACAGGAATGACCTTCATCTGCGTTTTGGAAATTCGCCAAGAAGTTGACGCAAGGTTGGAAATTTATTGTTGGCTTTTTTTTGATTTGCCCAAATTTGGATTGAATTATTTTCTTTTGATAAACTACAGTGTGAAACCCACACTAAAACGTTGATCTTGAAGCACAGCTGTCCCGTCCTATAACATATTTTGCGGAGGCGGGGTAGCCATGAGGTTAAAGAGTTCGCTCGTCAGGCTGAAGACGCGGGTTCTATTCCCAACTTAAGTTCAACGTGTAAAGCCAAATTCTGATGTCCCCCGCAGTGATGTTGCTGGAATATTACTATTGGAGGCGTGAAACACAACACTATAGATGTCATGTGTGATAGAATGTATTACATTTATAAATCTCTATGCCACATTTACCAAAAATACCAAAGCAGGCAACAGTTGTCTGATGAACTCTCCTCTATAAGAAACTTTCAACGTCTCTTGCGAATGATAGATCTATTCCACTGACTGACAAAGTGATCAGTTAGGTTTTCTGGGATTCCTCTACATTAACATCTACCATGTTCATTAAATTTGGCCCCGACAGATGATCATCTGGAGGCATATTGTCGGATCTTGCCCAGTCGTTTAGATTTAAGCATTGCTGAAGTTATGTTTTCAAGGTGCTCCTCTTGGACCAGCTCTGACCTGTTTAAGGTTGGGGAAAACTAGCAATCGGCCTATATTAGGCCCAATATATCTCCCTATATTTGAACATTTTTCTAATTATTTCATGAACTATCAGTTTCCACACGAAATGGTTTTATAGGATTTATAAATTTATCATGAATAGCTAATGGACCTCCGCTGGATAAGAGTTCCGCTCGTACCCCAACCCCATCAAAAACTCAAATTACAAACTGACATGCATATATCTCTAAAATACATTCAATAATCTAGAGCAGGTATTAAAACAGTCAGTGAACTTATTTTAGTCTTGGAATATCACACCTGGGAATAACTCCCCTTGAGCAAATTTACTATGTGAAATGAGGGGTGTACGGGCGGAACTCTTTCCCTCAGCTTGAAAAATAATTGTGGAAAAAGATGAAAAACCTTAGGACATCAAAACTTTCAATGTTAACATCCTCAAGCGGAACTGCACCACTTTAGACGTATTTGATAAATATCATAATTATATGCCGATCGGTGTATAACAAAATGGACACAACGACCTATCATATCCCGTTAGATCTGATCATTGCTTTATCCAACCTCGTGACGATGCCAGGATGAACGCCGACTTTTTTTTCCAGGATGACGCCCTGACATGGGGAGTGTGTGTCCCGGACACGTGTAGCGAGCAGGACGTGAAAGGACTGTTCCAGTTAGGTAGGTACTTCTTCCTTGGATCAGTTGAAGTCAGTCCAGTCGATCGTTGGGCTCCAGGCATCAGAACGCCAACAATCTTTAAATGACGAATCCTAATGTTTCAGCATGTTTCTCTAATTGTATCTGAATAAACCGAGGGACTTGTCTCACCTAAAAATGCCAATCAAAAGTTTCCTCATCGTTACAATTTGGAGGTGGGATGGGATTCGGGTGGAAGTCGCACCTCCTTTTTATGTGCTCAGTCTAGGAAAACTTTCACTCTCACATTTGGACGATTATGAGTGACTTTTGTTTGGTCATTTTCTAAAGTTCGTTGCGATTAATAAATTCTTATAGCAAAAGTGAGTGTTCTGGGACACCAGAAAATGGGCCTCACACATTGTACCAGAGTGGGGAATCGAACCCGGGTCTTCGGTGTGACACGCGAACGCTTTAACCACTAGGCTACCCCACCGCCCCTCGTCACGATGGAGTTCCAGGTGCCCTACTGAACAAAATGTGCGAGGCTCCCTTGGGGTGTCCCGTGCCGTGATACTGCTAAATGTAGTGTTAAACTAAACCCACCCTAGGGGCTAGTAACAGGATCGCTTCGTCGGGTGGTCTTCTTTATAATGTCAATCATTGGACTGTCTGATACAGACTGCCGTCACATAGCGGGAATTTGCTGAGAGTGGCGTGTAATACCCCACGGAAACAAGCTGAAATAACACCGGGAGATACGCCTATGACCCGTGAGGGTCCCAGTTAGCATACTGATCTCAGTAACCCATGCTTGTCATATGTGGCAACTAACGAGATCGGGTGGTCAGGCTCGTTGGTTGACACGGCATCGGTTCCTTCCAATGCTCACGCTGTTGATCTCTAGATTGTCTGATGCACAGAGATACAACTGAGTATTGCCGAGTGCTTCGTAAAGATAAACTCGCTCATACTATCACGGCCATAGGCTAGAATGTTTGTTACGGTTAAGAATTTACCGTGACAACAATTTAAGAAATCCCATTGTAAACCAGCAAAACAGAACAAAGACAAGTTGTTTACGTTCAAATTCTATTATTATGCAACGAAAGCAAGGTATACAAAGTCACAAGTCAATATAACAATGCAGATTTCAGATACAATTCAAGAGAGACAAAATCTAAGTCAGTGGGTCACAAGATATATATAGTAGCAAACTCGCCAAAGTCTTGGTGTGAGAGAGAACAGCTATGGCAGAATGTCAACACAGCGATCGGTGCGACAGCAGATAATGTAGATTCAGGCGTTGACGGGTTTTCAAGTGTTGGCAGTAACTCCAGCAAATATGAATGAATGTGAGTGTCGCCCTCCACACGGCAACCAGCCTATTTATAGATAAACTAAGTCATTCCCGAAAGTTCGGGTACAAACGAACATCGTCAGCACTGTAGAATGGTCTCGAAACAGTATCCCGGAAGAAAACTCATAGAAAACTAGGAGCAGATAAATTCCGAAATCCAGAGTCCAAAAAGTGTTGACCAGATATTAAAACGAAATGTGCCCCATCACATTTAACATTCAAAACACTAAACATTGTGACCCAATAATATCAATAACAAAATATACAGAAAATACACTCGTAACATGTTGACCTTTAAAAGCGCGGCATATACATTTGCAATAAACGGACCTGTAGACACACTGAAATAAACGTAAGTGATGTAAAATTTCGTTTAAGTTTGGGTGGTCTGTATTTTGACCTAGTGTCTGTCTTGTGTTATACTGACTTGTTTTCGGAATTGAGAAAAAAAAGGAAACCCACCTGTAGATTTGGACATCTTCAATATATTATGCATATTGCAGGTTTCATGAGAAATTTCAAGATAGCCCCTGATGATGTATCCTGTCCACACTCGCAGGAAACTACTGACCATGTGCACGTCACTTCCGGTACAACCACGTGAGTACATGGCATGCTTGATATTTTTTGTGGAAGGAGTCGATCGTGTCTGAGATGTATTCCCTTGATCTGTTAGTATCGGGTAATTGAACTTTTCTCCATACTATCCTGGTCAGATCCGTGAAGGTCCCGGGGTAGAATGGCCTTCAGCAACCTATGCTTGTCATAAGAGGCGACTAACAGGATCAGGTGGTCATCCTAGCTGACTTGGTTGACACGTCATCGCTTCCCAGTTGCGCAGATCCTGTTTAATATCACGCTGGTTGTATTTCCACATTCGTAGAGAGTTTTTGAGTTAGCCTTGTGTTTAAAAAGTATTCACTCGTCACGATTCCCCACATGGGAACAATTTGTGAATTTTCCTGTAGAGAGACAGAATGGTTTTACACCGCTTTTAGCAATATTCTAAATAACGAACATGATTTTTTTCCAGTCCTTCCAGTGTTACCACAAACTCCTTCGACTTGCTCATGAAGTTGTATTCTGACTGCAAAGATCGGATCAAGCCAGACGAAGTGATGACCTGTTTGTTCTCACCCTGTGATCTCGACAGTAAGCACCTTTCTTTGGGGGTTATACCTAGTTGCTAGATTTACTCAGAAGTGACTGGGTGGTGGTGGGATCCTAGTGGTTAGTGTTTGCAGGTAACGCCGGAGTCAATTTTTCGATGGGTGCGTGTAAAGACCGAGTCCACTTGCAGAAAGCGATCTTGTCGCTACGACTTTCTTAAGCCTATGTTAGCCTATGTTAGAGTTACAATCATTGTAGCGCTGAGATCGCTTTGTGCAAGTGTGTCCAGGTGTCCCCTGCTGTGATAGTGCTCGAGTCAATATTTACGAATAACAGGATTAGACATTCTCTTCCCACAGTGGTTACTTGTCATATCTTCCTACGTAACGTCTGTTCTAATACGACCCTTTCATGGTGCGAGTGTTCCGGATTCGTGATTGGAGGCAATTAGATTTAGTAGTGCAATCAGCGACCTTGTTTCAAAAGTGATCGTTCGCAGGATGTCGGTAATTTCCGGATGCATCGTGAAAACTAGAACCTCTTCCCAAGCGCGATACTCAAACGTTTCTTCTAGACAGAACTCAGTCATGTCATATTTGTTTCTCCACATTGCTTGCATTTGTCGAGTAAAATCTAGGTCGATGTAACACGTGTTCTATTTGGACAGAAAAAAGGGAGATAAATCTGCTACCATTTTTTGCTGCTTGGGGATTTTATGAGAACCGCGAAATATGGCCGTATTAGAACAGAGGTTGGTAGGAAGATATGACAAGTAATCTCTGTGGGAAGAGAATGAGGATTAGAAGCCACAAGGAAAGGGCAAGTAGGTGTATATAATAAACATTGTCAACAATGTGTAAATTGTTTAAATATGGAAATCGTTATATTGACATTTCATCAATGATTACGTAATGGTGGTGGATGTTGCAGTCGCCATATTGGCCCATCCCGTCTTTGTTCGTGTTCAACATGTCAGTGGGCTGGTAAAGATTTTGATGCAGTTCCTCGGCCTGCTCAAAATGATATTGCACCCAAGTAATGTGACAAAGTTCGCTAAACCAGTATTTTTGTCGGTTAAGAGAGCTTCCACTGTAGATTTCTGCCGATGACGAAATATCGAAAGGGTCTGCAATAGCCAGCTCGTAATCGACATTTACCTTGGTTATAGATAAAAGTGTAATTACATGGAATTTTCAAAACTCCATGGTTGAAAATGTTTAAAGCCTGGGCCATCGTCAGTTACGGCTGTCGATATTTTTGAACCGCCTGCCCACGTCTGTCAAAATGACATTCCATTTTATTGGGTGTTCTGGGCTATTCGGTGAACGTAAGTGTTGTGAAGATATATAGACAACTTATATTTTTTTCTGCAGAAAATGGCAACATCAGCAAGCGTGAATGGCAGACGGAAAGCCCCAAAATTGGCTTGGACATGACTGACCATGGAAAGATCGCGCGAACCTTCATCGAGTTAGACATAAACAAGGACCTGCAAATAGACGCAGCTGACCTCAAGTATCTCTTCGCCTTCTTTGACGACACCGGTAAGGATGATACAGTCTAAAAAGTGGTTTAATTGCCATTTAACTCGAAAAACTAATTCAGACCAACTGAGGATTATGAAGACTTTCTCCAACATACTGACAAATCTCCATCGTAAAGTAATATTTTCATGTTTGCTGATCCAAATCTGATTTTTGCAGGGTAACATTTTATTTTCAAAAGTTTGAGGTAAATTGCTATTCATCGGTCCAAGCCGACTGTCATGTTCGAGGTTCCCTTTTTCGGCATCTAAGACGTTTTTGAGTTGATGCGATAAGGGTGCCCAATCCATAAAACGTTTGGTTACAAATGATGAAAGGCCCTGATCAGGGATGGTGTAAAGGATTTTTGGTTTGGATGCGGCACCCGCTGGTTTCTTCAAATTACCAGTGTTCATCAGTGCGGCGTGAAATTGCTTTCTTTTCCCCCAACAGGTGACGGGCTTCTCAGCCTTCCAGAGTACATATACAACTGGCAGTCTCTCATCTCTTAGTGCCTGGCAACTGATGAAGTCAGCATTTCAGTGCCTCCAGAAGAGACACGAAATAAAAGCGTAGACACAATAAATCTTTGATTTTGTTTCAAAATGTGAATATGGTTGGGTAAACCCTGTTTAACAGGCGAACATTTTTCAAACACTGTACTGAGGTTTTTTTTAAACTATGTCCCTGGTTTTCACCATTAAGTTGCTCTTCTTAATAAGGAATGTCATACTATTTTGACTGCTTCAAATAAATGGAAGGAGGTGGGGAGCTTAGCCCCTAGCCCTGAATGAAACAATAAAAAATGCCATCCGTGACCTCAGCCATCTGAAAATACATCTCAAGTGTATATTTCCTAGTACAAAAAAAACAAAACACTCCATGCAGTCAACCCTTCGCATATTCCTGACATCGACCCATCAGGAGAAAATGTTTTTAAACCAGTAGGCGGGTATAAATTTAGAGGTATAAATACCTGGTACTAGGTAACTTTTGTCGGGGCTTCACACATGAAAACATTTAGGTTATATATAAGCAACGGTGACACTATAGCTCAGACCCTCCTCCTGGTTGTAACTGTCCCGAACTATCGTTGATAGTGTTCACGTTAACGAAGTACATCAGGATTGTAGTGAACATTTCTGCACGCACTCGTACAAAACCTACCACGAACACTGGAATAGTGAAAAAGGATAGCTTTTTAAATCTTTGTCTCTGCAAGAGGAGATGATGCATTTTCTGAGGCTGTGATCAAGTCGGCTTCGTGACCATAGTCGACTCTCAATGAGATATGTACTTTAATGAGTTGCTAGATTTATCAGCTTCCTATTGTGTTTTGGACATCTCAAAAGACTGACAACACTGATGCACTAGTTGCAACAACAATCTACGGTTGTAACATGTATGTCTGAACAAAAACACACTCCAAGCAATATGAACTGATATAACAGCCAAGTAATGTTTCCACGAGATATCTAAATCACTGAGGGAATTTTCCGACGATTGATCAGTTTCAAAATAACCTTTGAACAAACACTAACCAACTCTAAACATCCTTTTTAATTGATTCTGAAAGTTATAAAATCGTCTCCATAACGAACCATTTATATCCAAACTTACAGTATCGACAATAACAAGTAGGTCGATGAAAGCTAAGTGACATTTACCATATCTAAAAAAACCAAAAAAAACAACCCCAGACTGAGCTAAGTACTTGTGGAGTGCCGCCTGGCTGGATCCATTGTCTACTATACATCTGTCATATCTATAGTTCTATTTCAAGCAGTTGCAAACTGTCGTCACACCATATAGAGATTATACAGCTCCTGAATGCCAGCTGCTTTCTGGATTGTCTAGCTGGACATGTTTATCATGTGCGACCTTTCTGAAATCTGAATAAACCCCGTTTTCCTTAACAGAAGTCAAGCAGTTGGTAATTAATTACAAAATTAAACATGCATTTCAGCCTATGCTATTCCAGCGGTAGAGGGGTTCTTACCTGGCTTTTGCACAGATTTGACTATGGCATGTCTCCAAGCCTTTAGGACAGTTCAAGATAGCCACTTCTTAGGGTAGCCAATAACTGCAAAGGCAGAGTCAGGCATATGCGAAACCTCATTGCACAGATTATTTGTCCTGAGGGAAGGGTTGAGCTTGAAAAATGACCATCTTTATCTAACATGTAATTGGTGTATTCAAAATCTGTAGAAAGAAGTTGTAGCTAGTAAAATATTTGGCATAAACTCGTACAGTTATTGTACAATTACTTAAACTTTTGAAAGGTGTTGTCCGAACTGCTTGCGCTCTTAAAATGTTCGTCCAGTCTGCGAGAGGTTCACTATTCGTCTCTGTTGCCAGACACAATCACTACAGGATCACTTGTTTCTCATACCAGATAGGTTTTAATTGAGTAAACCTACTCATCGAGATGAGCGACTTCTAACTTGAACATTCTGAAGTACCACGCATAATATACTGAACCGCAAAAGAAAAAAAAACAAGTTAACATTTTCCAAACACGTTCCAAATGCATTCCTTTTAGGACAACAAAATATGCTATTATAGAACCAAGCATTCGAAGATGGCTTTGCCGTTGTTGTCGCTTCTTGACCGTATCGTCCAAACACAATCACTTTCGTCTTTTTTTTTGCACGAAGTCTTTGTACTTCGCACAAAAATGCGTGCATTGGTCTCCAGCTTGAAGCTTTATAACGCAGGTCATTAAAAACATCATAGAACACAAAACTGGCTGTGCCAACGCGGAGAAAACATGCCACGTCTAACTGAACAGCAACAAGGAATCGCCGTTGGAAAGTTGCAGCCCGAATCTACACCAACTGTAGTGGCCAGGTGCTTGAGATGTCACGTGACAACAATCACAAGACTACCCGTCAAACCGGTAATGTTCGAGACCGACCACGTTCAGGACGTCCGAGGGAAACAACGCCATCGCAAGATCGTCACATCCGGAGTTACGTATCAAACAGCTGCAACTATTCAAGGGCCACAACGTGACATCTCTGCAAACACTGTTCGTCGTCGTCCATACGTCGGACCGATTCTGACTTAACGTCATCGCCCAAATCGTTTACAGTGGGCGGGATAACACTGGTGTTGGCGACATCAACAATGGCAACAAGTGTTGCTTTCTGATGAGTCCAGATTCAACTTGACTCACGCCGATGGCCGATTATATGTATGGAGACGACGAAATGAACGTTAGCGGGCCAACTGTTGTGTTGTGGAAGCTGACAGCTGACGGCTGGTGGGTGGAAATCTCATGGTATGGGGTGGCTTCAGCTACTACAACAGAACACGTTTATAAGTGTTTCCTCAACGAGTGATGTAGTATACAGGTCCTTCAACACCACGTTGTACCGCTATTCCAAGCCCAGACGTTTCAGTAGGACAACGCTCGTCCTCACACTGCACGGGTCTCTATGGACTTCCTCACAGGGAGCAACATTGCTGTACTGCCCTGGCCCTTTGTCCCCGGATATGGCACCAATCGAGCAAGTGTGGGATGAAATTGGTAGACGGATGACAGCTGCTCAGCCTCAAAACCATAGAGATTTGGAAGCCAGATACATCATGGGAATGGACTCCCTCGATGAAACGTCGTTGTGTTGCCTGCACTGCAGCCAATGGACGTCACACGCGCTACAGACTGACAGTTTCGTGACATTTTGGTGTGTGAGGGTGGAGTGATAACATATGCTTTCACAGTAAACTTGAGTGTTGTTTTCACTAGAGATCACGACTCATTTCTTCAACAATCACTAGCGTGTTGTTTTTTTTCGTAGTGTTAAGACTGTGTGTTCCAAGGATCAAGAAATATTGACATTTTAAAAACAGCTTGCTTTTCTTTTGCGGTTCAGTATATTTCAAAAATCGGCCAAATCGCAACTGAGTGCAGTTATAGTATACATTTCTGTAAGCTTTAATTTACGCACATACTTGGTGATAGGCCTGAAACAGTTCAGCTGCAGTTGCCGGCCTTGGTCGCACTTCTTTGAGCCCCCTCTGAATCTCATCCCACAAGTGTTCTATCGGGTGTCAGTCAGGACCGACGACCGACCGGCCATTGAATAGTTTGTATGTTGTCTCTTGTTGCTCTGGCAGCAAGGGCAAGCGCATTGTCATGCTGGAAAACGTGGTTTCCATGACGACCGAAATGTGGCGCCACGAAAAGTCTCTGCGCTTAATCAATGTAGCGAGCAGATGCTACAACTTTTGTACCAGGACCAATATTCTGGACCACTACAGGGCCAAGCTTGTGACAGAGCAATAGCATTCAACACCATTATGCTCTGATCTCCCCACGAGTCTCTTTTCCGGGAGAATCATCTGCAAAACGTTCCTCATGCCGTGGCCACGCTCTCTCTGCCATCAGCCGTCGAGACGCAAAATCGACTTTCGTCGGAGAAGACTACATTTAGCCAGTCCTGGTGACGGCAGTTCCTATGACGTGTGGCCTCAATGTCCAACAGTGAGGAACGGAACCCGGTAAGGCCTTCGACATCTGATGATTCTCTGCCTCAAACGCCTCCTCACTGCGTCTCTGGCGATTGCCAGTTGTCCATGCAGTTTCCGTAGCCCAAGCGAAACGATTTTGCAGGTGATGACGGGCAAGCTTGCCTCGTCACAGGCGGTCAGCGAGGACGGTCGGCTGAACTTCCAGTGGCTTGGACTCGTTGCTGCAGGCGTTCGAACATGAACAGAAAAATGATTTGCAACCTGTCTTGCAGTCTTCCAGTCTTCCTAAAGCATGGTCACTCTGAAACCAAATTTTCTTGAACAAAATGTTTGGTAGGGTGCCGTTTCTTTTACGGTTCAAGATATTTCTACTACAGTAGCTTCAAAGACCGTTCTCGATAATGTGTTCTTTGTTGGACGTGTTTACTTATTAGTTTTTCTGTCCTTGCGCAAATGGGTTTGACCATTGATTTAAAAAATTACCTTCAGCCGTAAAAACGTTTTCTGTACGCAGATGATTAAGCTTAGTTTTACGCCGCACTCAGCAATATTCCAGCTATATGACGGCAGTCTGTAAACAATCGAGTCTGGATCAGACAATCCATTGATCAACAGCTTGAGCATCAACAGCTGGGCAATTGGGAACCAAGTCAGCGAGCCTGGCCACCCGATCCCGTTAGTTGCCCCTTACAACAAGCATAGTCGCCTTTTATGGCAAGCATGGTAGCTGAAGGCCTAGTCTACCCCGAACCTTCACGGGTCCGCAGCTAATGTCTGGCAGTTGTGAAACGTTTGATAGTAAGTAATGAAGGGTCTTCATTCGCTTCAGTTTTAGGTGAGCAGGCAAGTGTAGTGTAGTGTTATGCCACTTGCAGCAATATTCCTGCGAGGGATATCATAAATGGGCCTCGCACATTGCGTCAAGATGAAAAATCGAAACTGGGCCTTCGGCGTGACGAGTGAACGCCTTAACCAAGGTACTCAACCGCACCCCAAGATAGTAGTGAGTGAATGAGTTAATATTTAACGTCACATCGGCAGTATTTCAGCCATATCGTGACGAGAAGCATTAACATATATAATAGTGAATGGCAAAAAACTTGTCAACGAAGGACAGTAAAACAACTAGATTAGCACAGAGATATTTAAAACAAGTAATTAAATCTAAAACAGTTTACTACACTGGACAATACAATATGAAAGCGCCCTGAAGGCATATCACCATACCAGGGTCTATGGGGACTTACAGTACCTTTGCTACCTGCATGGACTCTAGTTGGAAATACACTATCCTCAGCCGCTGGCGACTGTAGGATAGTTTAGCCAAATTTTAAAGAACACATATGCTACGTTTAAAATCGGGTAAGCAAAATTACTGTGAAAGTTTTGGGACTTACGTACCCTCTTCATCCTCGATATCTCCAGGGTATACTTTCCGATAAGTCTTCACGATACCCTGGACACATCTACGGCTCGGCCCAATAACTTTGTTACCTCCCTTGGCTGGCTTCGCATTCTCACAGAAAGCCAGCTATGCCGCTGTTAAAACCGAGCTTGCCAGTGTCAACAAAGGTAGCAGTCGCAGCTGCGAAGGTTTGTTCGCTGCGAGACTCAATTTGAGGAAATCATACAGACAAATTCGAACAAACCTGTAGAGGTTGCAGATTCTTTGAATAGAGTCCTCCTTGGGGTACTTATAAGCATTTAAATGTTCTTTAAATTCTCGCGACAGTTGTAACTATATTTTTTCAATAAAATATATACAAAACAAAAAACATAGTTTTTGTCTTGTGAGACCACCCCTACAGGGTCCCCGGCCCCGTGACAGCCAAGAGCAGGTAACTCTTCAGACTATAGCCTCCAGCAAAACACTTCCGTTCTGTAAGCAGTACAGACAGAATGTGGGGAGGTGGGTGGCCTTACCCCAAGAAGGACTCTATTCAAAGAATCTGCAACCTCTACAGGTTTGTTCGATTCTTTTTCATAGAGATCCTCCTTGGGGTACTTATAAGCATAAGACAGACTCCAAAAGACTGATCTTAGGGAGAGGCATTCTGTCTGCTCATAAACCTGACATAAGATGATAACCTTTATTACATTTACCGAAAGTAACAAGGAATCAAACTTACCTGGTCACGTGACCTTCTATGCCTTGCGGCGGGGGTGCGGACCAGGGCCAGGCTATAACACGGTCTAACCCTACATTTCTATAAGAAAGTCGTAGGGTGCTTATAAAAAATGCCCCCCCCCTTTTTTTTTCACAAAAAACGGGAGTCGAGACAGGCTACCGATATATCAGGGTCCATTCTCGTGCACTGGCCAAGGTGCTAGGGAAGACCTGAAACAGTCTAGACCAGTAAAGCAAAAAATACCACCACCATAATAGAGCCCACCACCGGGATAAAAGATGGAAAGTATACAGTAAGACACCACCACCAGTCTACTTGTTGCAGCTACAATGTCAAATGATCGTTTGTCAAATGATCGTTCACTCGTGCCCTGCCCACTGGTGAGAACTGACTGGCCAAACTGAGCACGCTCACTTGACAGTCTGTCTAACTGGTAATGACGGATGAACGTGCTCGGTCGGCTCCAAATAACCGCGGAGCAGATCTCCTCAATGGGCAAGGCAGACGCATATGCCTTAGACGTCGCCACAGCCCTAACCGAATGAGCTTTCAAACCCTCAGGGGGCGTACGACCTTTCGAGGTGTATCCCATACAAATGGCAGAGACAAGCCACCTAGATATGGTCTGCTTGTTTGCCGGAAGGCCAGCCTTGCCGCCACCATAACAGCAGAACAATTGATCATTCTTCCGAATGTCTTTTGTTCGTTTGATATAAGCCTTAAGGGTCTTACGGACATCTAAGACGTGAGCACGTAACGTGAAAGGTGCTATCTCTCTTAGGACGGTAAGTATCTGGCAATCGAATGCTCACTCTGTCTTTGTGAAACACCGTTAATTCAGGGTTGGCAGACATAGCGTGTATGTCGCCTACCCGCCTGCCAGAGGTTACCGCCACAAGAAAAGCAGTCTTCCATGTCAACAGCTGGAGGGACAGAGCCGACAGGTTGTGAAAAAGAGGACCGGACAGCCAATCAAGAACGACTGGCAAGTCCCACGGGGGACTAATCCGCCGGACAGACGGACGGATTCTGTCCACGCCTGGAAGAAAGCGCTGAACTAGAGGGTGCTGCCCCAATAATGCACCATCGACAGGAATGTGGAAGGCAGAGATTGCCGTGGAGTAACCTCTAACTGTAGAAGCGGCCAGACCGGCTTCCAGTTTAGATTGCAGGAACTCCAACACAGATACTAGATCTGCAGAAAAGGGATCGAGAATCCCCCTGTCGACACACCAGCCCGCATAACAGGCGCATCTATCCTCATATTGAACGTTCGTCGAATCCCTCCGTGACGCCAGAATTGTGTCTGCAACTGGTGCAGGAATTCCTCTCGCATGGAGGTGACTCCGGACAGCGGCCAAGCCACCCACTGAATCCTGGGATTGGGGTGTGGCGCTCCATTCTGGGATAGTAAGTCCGCTCGAAAGGGTAACAGTACAGGAGGCTGAGCCAGAAACCTGAGAATTACCGGAAACCAGCTTTGAGCCGACCAAAGCGGTGCTAGAAGCACAAGTAGCCGAGCCGGTTGTGCGGTGAGCTGCGAGAGGACTCTTGAGATCAGAGGCACTGGCGGGAATGCCCAAAGTACTCTGTCTGTCCAATCGAGCAGAAAGGCGTCGTTGGCTATCGCTCTCGGATCCAGTATCCTTGAGCAAAACACATGAATCTGGTTCGTCGCCCCAGAGGCAAACAGATCTACCTGGAACGACCCAAACAACTGGGAAATAATCCCGAATATCCCCCGATGCAGCATCCACTCGTGTGGGGCTAGTATACGTCTCGATAGCGCGTCTGCGCGGACGTTGTCTATGCCCGGGAGATAAACAGGGAGCACCCGAATGTCGAACTGGTCGCACCAAGTCAGAAATTGCCATGCCTCCTGAAGGAGGGACGGAGACACTGTGCCACCTTGCTTCAGGATATACGTCAGAGCGGTCTGGTTGTCCATCTCTAGGCGAACCACTTGACCCCGAACTGACTCCACGAAGCTCTCGAACACCCGGCGGACTGCTCTCAATTCCAACACAAAGATGTGTAGGGTAACTTCGTCCTCGGCCCAACGGCCCGAGACCGATAGTTCGCCCAGGACGCCCCCCAGCCTGTGAGGGAGGCGTCCGTCTGAATCGAGAGGGAAGGTGTCGATGTCTCTAAGGGGATCCCCCTGGACAGATTTCCGACTTCCGTCCACCACCGCAGGTGAGGAATCAACCAAGCGGGAGTCTCGAGAATAGTCTCGTAGCTCTCCGAATGGGACCACAACTGGGCTAATGCCTGTTGAATGGGTCGCATCCTCAACCTCGCACGCCAGACCACGTCCACTGTAGCCGCCATAGTGCCCAGCAAATGAAGCCAAGTTCTTGCTGTGGCTCTGGGGGACTCGAGAAACTGAAATACAGTTCTCTGAACTTTGACGATGCGGTCTGGGGCTAGGGAAACAATCCCCTGAGCCGTATTGAACCGTGCCCCCAAGAACACCAGACCCTGCGTAGGGGTCAGGTCTGATTTCTTGAGATTAATGATCCAGCCGAGCTTCAACAGGATGTCCATTACTTGTTGTGTGGCATCGTGTGATAACAGGAGCCCGAGGGCCCTCAAAAGCCAATCGTCCAGGTACGGATGACAACATCTGCCCTGTGACCTGGCTAGCTGAGCCGGAATCAACATAAGTTTGGTGAACACCCTCGGCGCCGTGGAGATGCCGAAGGGTAGAACCCGAAACTGATAACACTTCCCATCGAACGAAAACCGAAGGTATTTCTTGAACTCGGAGTGTATCGGAACATGGAGGTAAGCGTCCTTGAGATCGATTGACGTGAGCCAATCCCCTGTCTCTACGGAAGAGATCACTGACCGCAGTGTCTCCATCCTGAAGGACGGAACCTCTATGAACTTGTTCAGCCCTTTGAGATTCAAGATCGGTCTGAACCCTCCGTCCTTCTTGGTCACAAGGAAGTACGTGGAATAAAACCCGTCTTCTTGTTGACCTTTCGGAACCATCTCGATGGCAGCCTTGTCCAGTAACGACTGGACCTCGGCACGGAGGACCTCTGCTCTTTCCCGGGAGAATGGCACCGGCGTGTCCCGAATCCCTGAGAAGCATGGAGGGTCTCGCTTCCACTGTGGCATATGGCCATCCCTGACTGTGGACAGGACCCAGGGATTTGAAGTAGCTGCCTGCCATTGCGAAAGGAATAGTGACAGCCTGCCGCCTACAGGGACTTCTGGCGCAAGGCAATGTACCCCCACCGTCGACAGTTCTCCGCCTGCTTGTGTGGGGTACACCAAAGGCTCCGGGCAAAGGTTTAACGGGAAGCCGGGGCCGGCTTCCCTTTGCTCCGAAAAGGCTGCTGTTGCTGCGACTGCTGCAACGCAGGCCCCTTGCCTTTGCCTTTCGCCCTCTTGCCACGTTTGTGCTGCAGCGGAGCAGTCCACTTAGCACTTTCCTTCGCCGGCGCCTAAGGGTAACATAGCAAGAGTGGGAGGCCGTTGGCGAGACGAGGAGGGTTGCTCTAACAAGGGCTTAGAGTCCTTGAAAGTGCTAACAGCCTCCGCGGCCTCCCGCACAACCTGTAATGCCCCAGGGAAGAGGGAAGACCCCAACCTGTAGGGCAAAGCCAGGAGTGCCTGTTGGGTAGCGGGAGAGTACCTGGCTACGGATAGCCATAGCCGACGCAACCCCATGACTGCCCCCATCATCTGGCTGGCACAGCACCTGATGCTGTCCCTCGCCAGATGAGAGTGCACGTCCGTAAGCTGCCGACCCAACATTGCCGACGGAGAGTTGTCAGCAGTGCTCCCATGATCCAACAGCTGCCCCTGCAAAGCAGAAAGGTAAGCTGAATGGACCACTACTCTCAGCTGCTGGGCCGCACACCTATATTGCTCCTCAAAGGAACGATAGGCGGACCTTAGCACTGGAGCGGCCGTGGAGAAGGGCGGCAGCCGCTGGCCCTGCCTGGCCGAGACCAAGGAAGAGGACCCCCCCCAGGGTGACCAAGGCGTACACACACTCGTCCACCACTGGCGGTTCGAATAGCGAATCCTCATCCAGTTGATACCGGCGGCTAATCTCCGGGAGATCAAAGCGCGACCGGGTACCTGAAAGGAGCGGATTCACTACCTCCCCAACCAGTGATGGGAGCAGACGCAACCTCGCCTCGGCGACCTTAGTAGGCGCGAACGCCTCCCCGGGGAGCCGAAACTCCAAGGGGTCAGGCTCCGACACAGGAATAGAAACCTGAGGTAAGACCTCGGCAATTTTTTCTCTAACCTGTCTGAGGGACGAACCGAACGAGTATGTGACCTCCGACTCGCACTCCTCCCCAATCCCCTCCTCCTCAATATCCATCTCCTCACGCTCCTCGGACAGGGAACCTTCACCGTAAAGCGAACTTGTCGAGGGCGCTACCGAGACGGAACTCGCAGGAGCAGAGAGACTAAGAAGGGCCGAGCCGCTAGGTTCGCCCCTGCCAGAGCCCGAACTAGGTCGTCTGGGCAACTGGGGCAAGCCCCCCACCGGAGGGTGACCCGAGAGCCCAGGAAACGGATAGGATGTCGATGCCCCCAGCGGCTGGGCAGCACTAGGCTGCCTGCCCACCGTGGCACTAGGTGCGCTGACTGAGGTCAAGCCGCCGACACCGGGCGTCGTTGCCCCACTTGCCCCACGGGACAAGCTGGGGTCGACTGCCCTAGGCACATCCGCCTGAACGCCCGAAGCGCAGGACGGCTGCCCAGAGGGAGGAGCGTTCTCCGAGCCTAAGCCCGGGCCGCGGCCTCCCTCCACTGAACCACCATGGCCGCTCAATGAAGATTGGGCATCCAGTTCCTTTCGGAAACCGGACAGCGCCGAATCTATCATTGATTGTACCGAAGACATCTGTTGCTGAAACAAGGCATTAATTGAATCAACAGAGATTAATGGTGCTTGCGAAGTAGGGGTAGGTGCTGAGGATACAACGGCAGAAGAAGGGGAAGGGTCCCTAGACACCCTGGCCTTCTTAACCGACCCCTCCGAAGAAGAGGCTGCGCCTTTCTTTTTGTGGGAGCGCTTAGATGGAGGGTCCTGAGCCCAGATATCACCCCCCCCACCCCCCGCCTTCAGTAGGTTGGAATAGAACAAGAAGTCCGCGTGTCTAGACTTTCTGGTCTGAGGGGTAAACCCCGCGCACACATCACAAGACTGGTCGTCGTGATGACATTCCACTAGGCATCTTAGACATACATCATGCAGGTCTTTAGCCGGAATGGAGGATTTGCATGTTGAGCAGGATTTAAACTGCAAGGCAACAAATAACCTCCTAGTGTTGCATAATAAACAACAATAAAACAAGACACGCATGGGCGCAAAGCTAAAACTAAAACTACGTACATAGTTAAGGTAAAAGCTAAGTGCCACGACACCATAGTTTACGACATATTTTATAAAAAATAGTAGTAAATATGGAGATAACAAGAATAAAGTACATAAAAGCATAGCTACACAAGCTTACTTTTTTAAAAAAAAGACCGCCATAAAATTAAAAAGTTTTGGCGGGAAAAAAGGTTTGCCTTCCACTTTTACGCTAACCACGTGGCTACCAACAGGGATGGCAAAAGTTACAACAGTTTGACAAGTAAACTGTAATAAATGATTCCTAATGCGCCCATGCGTCTAATAAAGAAACCATACATACAGTTTGAGCCTCTGAGGTACTCATCTTAGTACTTGTCTTTGTCTTGTAGCAAGAAACTCTGAGAACGCTGAAGCACGTCTGCATAGGCGGGCGACAGAAAAGGAAGTGTTTTGCTGGAGGCTATAGTCTGAAGAGTTACCTGCTCTTGGCTGTCACGGGGCCAGGGGCCCTGTAGGGGTGGTCTCACAAGACAAAAACGATGTTTTTTGTTTTGTATATATTTTATTGAAAAAATATAGTTACAACTGTCGCGAGAATTTAAAGAACATTTAAATGCTTATAAGTACCCCAAGGAGGATCTCTATGAAAAAGAATTATAGGTCCGGAACCTTTCAAAGACATATGCAAGAACTGTTACACTGTTCTAACAAAAATGACCTCTCGTCAGTCTCACACATACAATTTGGAAGGGGTCGTCAAGAAGACGACCACTCCCGTCCGAAGTCCTAACAAACTGTTTTAAAAACTGCTATCGGGGAAACCTCGTGCAGGCTCAACTCCACGGTTTCACGAAGTCAAGAGTGTTTGCGCGAATGTTCATATATCAGAAACAAAAACGCACGCGAATATTTTACGTTCACAAACGCAGTTCCTTCTCCTGAACAAACTCCATCTACCTCTTTCAGAGAACCTCTGCATGGTTTGTTTGCCAAGTTTAGTCGGTTAGATAATTTAAAAAGCGAAAGTGAGTTGTGATTGGTTCGATCAACTTCCTAGCGTATCCACCTGACTGGATAAAAAGCCAGCCAAGGGAGGTAATAAATTTATCGGGCCGTAGATGCATCCAGGGTATAGTGGAGACTTTTCGGAACGTATACCCTGGCGATATCCAGGATGTACTCTCTTAGGACAGTAATTTTACGATACTTTAACCCCCTTACAATATGAGTTGCTAATTTATACTACCAATAATTTAAATACATCTATATACAGCACATATTAATCCAAGTTCAATCGTGAAATAAATTTCTTATAAAAAACAATAATTAAATGAGAGCTAACAGTGATAAAAAGATCCTTAACAGTTTTGACATTGAAATATTTATCCCTCGTGTGTGTGTGTGAGTTTAGTTTTACGCTGCACTCTGCAATATTACAGCTATATGGCAGCGGTCTGTAAATAATCGAGTCTGGACCAGACAATCCAGTGATCAACAACATGACCATCGATCTGCGCAATTGGGAACCGATGACACGTGTCAACCAAGTCAGCGAGCCTGACCACCCGATCCTGTTAGTCGCCTCTTACGACAAGCTGAGTCGCCTTTTATGGCAAGCATGGGTTGCTGAAGGCCTATTCTACCCCGGGACCTTCACGGGTCCTATCCCTCGTGACAGAATTCAATACAGTCATGCGGGATATGCTTGACCGTGACTCTCGTCACGGAACGTGTCAAAATGTGGATGGGTGGGTGTCGCCCATTTTGTTCTGGTGAGGGAGTTTAGTTTTACGCCGTACTCAGCAGTATTCCAGCTATATGGCGACGGTCTGGAAATAATCGAGTCTGGACCAGACAATCCAGTGATCAACAACATGAGCATCGATCTGCGCAATTGGAAACCGATGACATGTGTCATCCACGTCAGCGAGCCTGACCACCCGATCCCGTTAGACGCCTCTTACAAGCATTGTCGCCTTTTATGGCAAGCATGGGTTGCTGAAGGCCTATTCTACCAGGCAGGTGTGTGTGTGCGTGCGTGCGTGCGTGCATGTGCCCCATTTTGAAGGTGTGTTTGTGTTGTCATCAGTTTTGTACACGTGTGCATAGATCACATGATTTGTATACAGTATACAGTACTCAGCTATACGACTGCATTAACCATACTTGGCAATTCTGTATTCTATGTTTGCTATGCATAATTGTCATGCCGAAATCTACCTTCGGCCATAATGTCTTTCGAGTAGTATTTGTAAGTGCTTGTTCGGACGAATAAAGGCACATTTAACACAGAGCGTGATTACGCAGGGTGGATTCATCGTTAGTTGTCAATATTCTGGTAAATGTTATCCGTGATGATTCGAAACGTGAAATGCACTTTATCTTCAACTGAAGAATTACACGAAGGACTAGATCTTTCAGATTTAGGGATGGGCAGTTTTCTGCCTCTTAATACCATTTAGTCCATCAAACCTATCCCATATTTGACAAATATGTTACTTCTTTGAAGGTCATTTGAGAAGTTGTATGGACGAAGGAAAACCACCTACTATGTATCACGTGCTCGATAACAGTCTTAGTCGCACCCAACGCAATAAAGAAGTTGACTATCCATACAACTTGGTTATCCTTCAAATGTTACGGTATGTTATATACAAACGTTCAATTGTTCCTGTGTAGTAGAAGGTTTGATACATACGATTTACGGTATGTTATATACAAACGTTCAAATGTTACTGTGTAGTAGAAGGTTTGATACATACGATTTACGGTGTGTTATATACAAACGTTCAAATGTTACTGTGTAGTAGAAGGTTTGATACATACGATTTACGGTGTGTTATATACAAACGTTCAAATGTTGCTGTGTAGTAGAAGGTTTGATACATACGATTTACGGTATGTTATATACAAACGTTCAAATGTTACTGTGTAGTAGAAGGTTTGATACATACGATTTATGGTATGTTATATACAAACGTTCAAATGTTACTGTGTAGTAGAAGGTTTGATACATACGATTTACGGTATGTTATATACAAACATTCAAATGTTACTGTGTAGTAGAAGGTTTGATACATACGATTTACGGTATGTTATATACAAACGTTCAAATGTTACTGTGTAGTAGAAGGTTTGATACATACCATTTACGGTATGTTATATACAAACGTTCAAATGTTGCTGTGTAGTAGAAGGTTTGATACATACGATTTACGGTATGTTATATACAAACGTTCAAATGTTACTGTGTAGTAGAAGGTTTGATACATACCATTTACGGTATGTTATATACAAACGTTCAATTGTTACTGTGTAGTAGAAGGTTTGATACATACGATTTACGGTATGTTATATACAAACGTTCAAATGTTACTGTGTAGTAGAAGGTTTGATACAATTCGTAACGAGAGCTACTTCCTAACCTGTAATACCAATCCTGATTAAACATTTACAGCTAAATCACGGATTTGTTTTTAAACAAAGACATCGCCAGCATCCTAGCTTATCCATACTAAAACAAAGACATCACCAACATCCTGGCTTATCCATACTAAAACAAAGACATCACCAACATCCTAGCTTATCCATACTAAAACAAAGACATCACCAACATCCTAGCTTATCCATACTAAAACAAAGACATCACCAACATCCTGGCTTATCCAAACCTATCCATGAGAAAACAGATGATTTATGTTTGGTGCCCACGTTGTTTTACCCACATTATCAAGATGTACCATCATATTATACGATCTCTCTGGCAGACGACTGTCATGCATTGTCAGAATTTTCAACCAGTACTTAAGGCATCGTAAATAGTTCGTGCAACAGCACATCAAATGCAGCAAAATGTGTCAAAATAAACCGTTGGTAAAAATAGTTCCTTTCTTTCCCCATATTCTCACTCTTTCCACCGAGGTTACTTGTCATATCTTCCTACGAACCTCTGTTCTAATATGACCATATTTCCCGGTTCTCATAAAAATGCACTAACGGTAAAAAATCGCAACATGAATTATTTTACTTCTTTCTATCCAATCAGAACACGTGTTACATCGACATAGATCCAAATTGGCTAATACATATGTGGGACCGCAAATATCCCTCCTCTGCTGCGGACTTCTAGTGTTGATGTGAAACACAAAACATTTAATGGCTAGCTTCACCATTTACATGGGCGATGGAGACACCATTGATGCGCCTTTACATGACTCAGTTTCGTCAACAAGACACATTTGCGCATTGCGCTGGGGGAAAGGTTTCAGTTTTCCCGAAGCATACGGAAATACCCGAGGTCTCACGAATGATCACTTTGAAAGACTGTCGCTGATTTCACAACTAAATCCGATTGCAGCCAATCACGAATCCTAAACACACGCACCATAAAAGGGCCGTATTAGAACAGAGGTTCTAAGGAAGATATGACAGGCAACCTCTGTGGGAAGAGAATGCCATATTCCTTCTCCATATTAACAGAGGTAACACTAAGTTGTTCAACCCTATATACTGTACTTAATTTTGGGGCTTTCAGTTATTTTCTTGAGTCTCGTAGTAATTGCCGCGTTAGGTTTGGTAAGAATTCCGACCGAACCCCCCACCCCAATCAAAAACCAAAATTGCCAACTGACATGCACCCTAAATATACTTTCAATAAACTAGAACAGGTACAAAAACAATCAATGAACTTATTTCAGTGTTGGAATATTACACTGGGGAAGGTGGAAATAGTCTATGTGAAAAGCGCAGGGTACGGGCGGAACTCATTCCGGTCAAGCTCAGAGGCGATCAAGTCGATGTTGGAAGCGAAAACTCATACTTGACAGCGAGTGAGTGAGTTTAAGTATAACTCTGCTTTTAGAAACATTCCGGCAATATCACGGAGGGGGACACCAGAAATGGGTTTCACACACTGTACCCACGTGGAATCGAACCCGGGTCTTCAGCGTGACAAGCGAACGCTATAAAGACAATTGTACACCACCCCTACTTCGACAGAGACTAACGACAAGATAATGCCTAAGACTATTTTGTAGAGTAACAAGCAGGACTTGGCATGCATACGTGTCGACATCCAACTTATTAACATTTCCATTCAGAATTATACAATTCAAGATTCAGTTAACAAAGAACCCAACATACCTGTGAACTACAATAAAGTCTCGCACTGACTGACTCTCCTATATGGCGTGTCCCCTTTCCCGAACATAGGTCATGTGACCTGCTCTCCCGCAACTGCACGGATTGCACGTGCCAGTTCCCCGGATGTTTACGGTAGATCAATGTAAGGTGAGCTGTTGAAGCAAACATCAGATACCTGTAAGAAAGGGATGGTGAAACGTTGGCGCCATAAATCGTGAATAGCATCTAGCATTACCGACAAATAGAGCCGGCGACAGAAATATTTGGCGAGTTTCACGATGTACCTAATTTTCAGTAACTTTGCAATCATTATATATTAAAGAAGTGGGAATTTACAACAGAATTCAAAACACGATTGAAATGTTATTAAAGGAAGGAGACACGTTTCAACGATCAACAATCTATATGCAAATGAGGGAGTTCAAAAGCGTCTCACGGTCCACCTTGAACAGTGTCCTCCTGTGTCCACCTTGAACAGTGATAAAGGCCAGGCTCCTTTGCCTAACTGACTGTTTTTCAAGGGGGAACATTTTCACGTAAGCTTCTAATGTGGGCAGATTGTTTTTCCGCCCAGAGTGCAAACTAATTTCCTTTAACATCCATTTTAAGATAAATGTTTGATGAAGACTTTACATACTTTACAAACTGTACAAAAAACTATTTCAGTTATTATTCCACCTTCGGCCTATACTTTTAGACCTAAATCAAAGAAGAAAGTGATGACAAGCAGTCATCCAGTTTTCTCTATTCTATCAAAGTTTACTTAATGACACTCCACGGAGATTGTCATGTCATAATTGTTTTAACTTGGAATGTTTATGTCCAAGGTTTACTTGCACAAAGGTATCTCAGCGATAAGGTGATCGTAACTCCCATACTTTAACATAGTCTCATTGTTTATTGCGAGAGAGGAATGCAGACAAAGGCACAGGTAGGTGATCGAGAAGCACGTGCACAAGTGCCGAGAAAGCTATTTATTCATTAACCTGTGCTGTGGTGTGCTGTCTCCATGCTTTCTTGCACACCTGGCTATCCCTTTCCCTGCACTCATCCCTTGTAACAAATAGTGAACTGTGTCAATATTTTAATGATAGTTTGTTGGACAACTATTTTATTTTAATGAAACATATTTTGCAAAAACCTGCTATGAAGTTCTGATTATCATCAGTGTTTTAGTTTTCGAGCTAGACTTCAATTCATTGGTCTTTTTTGAGCTAAAGGGACTATACATGCTCTCTCAGTTTACAATGATACACGACAGTTGTAAACTTCATTTTACTCAGACTTTGCCATGTATTATATACAAGACGCCAATGCCAGGGCATAAGCACAGAATCCATTGTACTGTGCCATAAAAATATATGGACAGACGTCTGTTGTTTGCTAAATTCTGAGCACATGATGCAGATCATGCAATGTACACATCCACATTTATGTATAAGAAATTTACCCAACTGAACATTGTCCATATACTTTATATTGCAAAGATCGGCGTGAAATAAAATCAAACAATTTATACTAGTCAACAGGTGCTTCGACTTGAGCATTTCCAAAATGTCAACTTATATGGGTAAAGCTGCCCTCCAGCCTGCATGGAGTTGTTTGCTGAATTGAGACACCAGGGCGCTGTAGGAGGAATCGTAAGCCAGGTTCTTGTTCTCCTGAGGATCTTCATAATGGTCGTATAGTTCCACACCAAACACTTGGGTCCAGTCCGGCTTGTACACAGGTTGTGGAATGAATGTGACCCATTCTGTGTATCTGTAATGATCGGTGGTCATGCTGTAACCCATTTGATCTCCATTGTATTCATTCCTCGGGTACTGGGAGAATACAGCCTTCTTCCAATTGGGACTGGCTGGGTTTGTTATCAGTGGCATCAAACTAGTGCCTTCAGTGCAGACTGGAACGTTAGTGGAGTTTTCAGGACATAGACCCACAGCAGGTAGACCTGCAGCTTCTACCAGAGTGGGAAACAGATCCACAAACTCGGTGAGTTCTTCTGTCACGATGCCCTTGTCAGTGAGACCCGGCACATGTACCATCATAGGGGCGTGGGTGGCAAGCTCAAAGTCCGTGTGTTTGCACCACTCACCATGTTCTCCCAGTTGCCAACCGTGATCTCCCCAGAAGGAGATAATTGTGTTGTTGGCCAGACCTTGGTTCTCCAGTTCCTGGACTATTCGTCCTAATTCGTAGTCCGTGTAGCTGAGGGCGCTGTAGTACCCTCTTCTCAAGTTGAGGATGACATCATTTGGGAGTGTAGTGTTGATATCTCCCGTAACGTGTAATTTCTCAATGTCAACATAATCTCTGAGCTCTGAATAATTAGACCATGCGATTACTGGCATCTTATCAGGAGCGTATGGGTTGGGTGGAAGACTGATGGAGGACTCAGGGTACATGTCAAAGAACACCTGTGGTGCCACAAAGGGAAGATGAGGTTTGTGGAATCCTTGAGCTATGAAGAAAGGACGTTCTCCAGATCTGGCTTGAGGGGCTGCTTGTCTAATCATGTTGATTGAATAATCTGCATTCTGCATATCCCATAGGGAGTTGTTCTTGAGAAGATCCATTGGCACGCTCAACCAAGAAACTTGTTCCTTGTATACAAATCCGTTAACTGTTTTACCCACATCAAAATATGGATCAGTCCAGGAGATCGGATCGTTGTAGTTAGAAGCATGTCCTGGATGGAAAATCTTACCCGATCCTATCGTTCTGTAGCCGTGTTCCTTAAAATACTGAGGGATGGTGGTGAAGTTACCTCCTACATCTCTCCAGTAAGCTTGTAGATCATACACATGGGTGGTGTCCGGTCTTCGTCCTGTGAGGAGAGATGATCTGCTCGGGGAACACACAGCTTGCTGAACATGGGCTCTCTTCAACAGAAGACTCTTGCGGGCGAGGGCATCAAGGTTTGGTGAATGTATTGGAGGATGAACAGGACTGGGGAAGTCGTTACCTTCAAAAATGGAGAGCTCCGGCCTCATGTCATCAGCCACTAAAAACAAGACATTCATCCGAGCCCAGGCGGTAGTAATCGCCAACAGAAGAAAAATCAACCCCAACATTATAGTGTTAAAATTACACTGTCTTCCAGGTGACGAGATCGGATTTATATATTTTCTGACCTGTGAAGATAGCAGACGATTCTTATCAGCTGGAATGATTGTTATGTACATGTGTGGCGAAAGCACAACAAAAACAATGTTACATGACCCAGAATAAGAGACGCCATTAACAGAACATTTCATCAGGCCAATTCGTGCGGGTATGGTGAATCCACTGAGGGATGACATTAAGGGAAGACATTTCCCTAAACCAAAATGACTTTCAATGGTAAAAACAAAGTTATCGGTGTGTCAGACATTGAGGTCAACCAAAGATTACTTGAAAGAATTTAGATTTTGATAAACGAAATATTTAGGAACGTTGACTCGTGTCTTTATCACTATATCATTGCATGGTAAGAAACCTTTCGCATCAAACAACAGATGTGTTGTGCTTGTCCATGACATGTCAAACCCCTTAGGGTATTCACAAAGAAAGGGTTAAGAAGACAAAGCGCTCTTCTGCTGAAAATGAACTTGGATGTTGATGAATATTATGATATCACTGAAGGGTTTAGTTTCGAAGTTGACTTACACATTGAACACTTTACAGCTGCCTTGCACATCAGGTAAATAGGGGAGGTATACATAAAATGGCAGGACGACCTCAGTTGTTTCAACTATGGCAAAACTAACAAGCAAATGCATGGTGCTTATATCCCAATAAGTCCTAATCAGGCAGATCTGAACCTTTCATCCTTAATTATGATTCTTCTGAAGTCAAATACAGACTCCCAAGAGGAATTGGAATTCAAACCGACTCCAAATGGATCCTGGACCAACAAAGACACACACCACATGGTTATCCCTCTATGTCAAAACACTGGAAAAACGGCAATATGATTCTTCATTTCACTGTTGGGTCGACAGTCATAGTAAAAATCGAAAACCTTTTCTGTCTACTAGTCAGGCTGAAAGCTGAACTGCTCGGTTTATACTGAGTCAAAAAAGAAACTTCACATGCTTTCTTCGGGGCACAATAAAAGAACAAGAGATGTTAAGATTGTTAAATTGTTATTATTTCATTGTTAGATCTGTGTGATGTACCCGATACACTGACAGTGCCACAATCAGTTCCATTAGCCTACACAGCCAGTCCACAACATGGGTGTACAGAATGTCAAGTCACAAGAAAAAATCGAAAGGAGAGATTGGCAGCTAGCAACCGATTTCGACTGGTCTTTGGGGACAATCGAGTTTCAGACATCTCCACCCTGGTTCGTGTAGCAGACAGAATTCTGTCACGCAGGTGACGTAGGAGGATTTGACAGTTGACGGTTGACGGTTGATGGTTGACATCACACGTGGACGACCCGTGTTTTCTTTTCAATTCTTGGTGCCATTGCAAACGCGTGCAAATGAAAAAAAACCTTTGATGCGAAGTGCATGATTTGGCACTAACGTCATTTGCACGACGAATGGATGGGTTTGAGTGGGTTTTGCTAATGTATTTCTAGAGTCGAAAGACAGGGATCCCTTTTCGGATACATAGATGTATCATCAGGGAAAAAATATTCATTAGTTTTAAAAATTACATTTTGTGAATGAGGAAGTCAAGACTCTTGTTTTCAATCTACCAGAAATGGAAGTACTGATAATTATATAGTGGCAACTGAGTAGAGTAATAGGCCCTCAGTTATTAAAGCCTACTCTATTTTTGTTTGATTTAGGTATACAAGTTATAATCTCTCTGTTACATGTTAAGGTTATTAATCTCTTTTCAAACGTTCCTTTCACAAATATGTAAATCAGAATTTTAGATCGATCCAGAGGAATTTAAAGAATTCAATAGGAAATCCATCAATACCGGGACAGATAATTTTTCACTGTTTAGATTACTTTGTTTAGTTCTTCGAGGTCGATTGGTGTTTCTGAATCATCTGTTAGGCTGAAATCTAATACTGGGGTGTTTACATTCTGTAAGATTCTGTGTTGTCAGTATCCACATAATTTGCAACAGGATACAGTCTCTTACAATGCTTCATTTGTTCATCCAATATCCAAGTATCGTCAGTAATTTCATCTACCGCGCCTGTAATAAGTCTGTTTATGAATGTGCAGGTAAAAATTCTATTTTCGAGACGACAAAGGTATTTTGTATGTTTAAGTAATTATTTTTTTAAGCAATGCGTATTTTCAGTGTAATATATTTATCAATTTTGATTCCATTTTTTATTGCCGGGCTGGTACTGAAAGGTAAATATTTAAAGAACACATAACCTTTAGTGACTGTTAAATTGATTTATCTGATAACATTGACAACATGACCCGAACACAACCATTGTCAGAAAGAAAACGCAAAATGTGTGGCATGAATGTGCTCCACATTTCACACATACAGTCTGAATAGTTAAAACCTACCTGTACTCATTCCTCCGGTACAACAAGGCGGTCCTAACTTCATCTTTTTGGATGGTAATGCCCGTCCATGAATGATAAAGTCCGAGAAAGAGTTGTTGATGATGTTGTTTAGATCAACAACATCACACATATGGACTGGCATAATGAAAATGTAATGAGACTTAAAATGTGTGTTTGCTTAACTTTTTGTGAGGAGTATGCCTTTTAAGGACATCAGAGGAAACAAGAAAATAGTCGAAATGGGCATATTGTGTTGGCTTCTTTTCTACCAATTGTATTTCCTAAACTCCGGGATGGAATGAGAGTCCTCCATACATCAAAAGAGTCACAGAGTTATAGTTTTGCCAACAGTAAACGTCTAGTTTTGGGGTTATATATGTGATTGTAATTTGTTAAGTTTACATTTGGATTTAATGATAAAAATAAAAAAAATAACTGAGTAAAAAAGAATAAAAATAAAACAGAAGTTCCTCTCAGAGAACTAGAGATTGGATGCCAATGTATATATATGTTCAAACATTTCACAGTAGAATTTGGGTTAATTTTTGTTTGTTCATACACATTTACAAGAGTCAATCTGATGGCAGCAATGCTTAGGTCAACAATAATTACCTCTGTCCTCTGTTTTAAAAAAATTATGGGCATCAATTTCTAAAGCATACGGAAGGGAAAAAAATAAGGGATCACATGAAAGGACAAGAGTTCCTTTATCTTTGTTCAGATTTCTTCACAAACTATGTGATACAATGTTTCGGAAGAAAGCTTGGAAAAAAATAAAGGAACAACTGAGCTTTTAGTTGTTGCAATTATTGAAGAATATGGCCACGCCTTTTTCATTGGATTTGTAGGGTGCAATGGTGCTTTTTAATCCCCTTTCATTTCACACTTCTTTGAGTGACTGAGTGTAGTTCTACCCCGCACTCAGCAATATTCCACTTATGGCGGCGGTCTGTAAATAATCTAGTCCGGAGCAGACAGTCCAGTGATCAACAACATGAGCATCGATCTGTGCAGTTGGGAACCGATGACATGTGTCAACCAAGTCATGGAGCCTGACCACCCGATCTCGTTAGTCGCTTCTTACGACAAGCTGAGTCGCCTTTTATGGCAAACATGGGTTGTTGAAGGCCTATTCTACCCTGGGACCTTCACGGGTCACACTTCATTGAAATGTGCATGTCTCGTAGGTATATAACTGAACATATTCTTCCAAAGTGTCGCATTTTTTAGAGTTTCAACCATCATTTGAAATGGAATATTCAAAAGATACGGACAAGTACTGTGAACATGATAAATAGTTTTGCGAATAATATAGATAATGGTATGTTTTCAAGGTTTCTAAAGCCAAACGTTTTATTACAAATAGTAAAAAAGTCGGACATTTTCCTGGACTCAAAATGTCATAATGGATACAACCGATGCATATTACGAATGTAAGCGTATAAATGGTGTTTGGGTCTTAGAGTTAAATGATCAATAAAAATTAGTGATGACATTAAATGTAATCATGCCCTAGCGGCAGCTCCCATGCTGTTTACATGACAAATATATGCATGGAAAATATACCAAAGATTAGAAATCCAGAGAGCTTTAATATTTCACGTACATCACCAAGTGCTCTGAGAGGAGCATCCCCTTTATTTTCCTCCTATTTGGGTAAAGCTGCCCTCCAACCTGCATGGAGTTGTTTGCTGAATTGAGACACCAGGGCGCTGTAGGAGGAATCGTAAGCCAGGTTCTTGTTCTCCTGAGGATCTTCATAATGGTCGTATAGTTCCACACCAAACACTTGGGTCCAGTCCGGCTTGTACACAGGTTGTGGAATGAATGTGACCCATTCTGTGTATCTGTAATGATCGGTGGTCATGCTGTAGCCCATTTGATCTCCATTGTATTCATTCCTCGGATACTGGGAGAACACAGCCTTCTTCCAATTGGGACTGGCTGGGTTTGTTATCAGTGGCATCAAACTAGTGCCTTCAGTGCAGACTAGAACGTTGGTGGAGTTTTCAGGACATAGACCAACAGGATGTAGACCTGCAGCTTCCACCAGAGTAGGAAACAGATCCACATACTCGGTGAGTTCTTCCGTCACGATGCCCTTGTCAGTGAGACCCGGCACATGTACCATCATAGGGGCGTGTGTGGCAAGCTCAAAGTCCGTGTGTTTGCACCACTCACCATGTTCCCCCAGTTGCCAACCGTGATCTCCCCAAAAGGAGATAATTGTATTGTTGGCCAGACCTTGGTTCTCCAATTCCTGGACTATTCGTCCTAATTCGTAGTCCGTGTAGCTGAGGGCGCTGTAGTATGCTCTCCTCAAGTTGAGGATGACATCGTCTGGGAGTGTAGTGTTGATATCTCCCGTAATGTGTAATTTCTCAATGTCAACATAATCTCTTAGTTCTGAATAATTGGACCATGCAATTGCGGGCATTTTGTCAGGAGCATAGAGATTTGGTGGGAGATTAATGGAGGACTCGGGGTACATGTCAAAGAACACCTGTGGTGCCACAAAGGGAAGATGAGGTTTGTGGAATCCTTGAGCGATGAAGAAAGGACGTTCTCCAGATCTGGCTTGAGGGGCTGCTTCTCTGATCATTTGAATTGCATGATCATTATTCTGAGTGTCTTGAAGGGAGTTGTTCTTGAGAACATCCATCGGCACGTTCAACCAGGTTACGTGTTCTTTGTATACAAAATCATTGACTGTACCTCCTACCTCAAAATACGGGTCTGTCCAGGAGATCGGGTCGTTGTAGTTTGAAGCATGTCCTGGATGGAAAATCTTACCCGATCCTATCGTTCTGTAGCCGTGTTCCTTAAAATATTGAGGGATGGTGGTGAAGTTACCTCCTACATCTCTCCAGTAAGCTTGTAGATCATACACATGAGTAGTATCAGGTCTTCGTCCTGTGAGGAGAGATGATCTGCTCGGGGAACACACAGCTTGCTGAACATGGGCTCTCTTCAACAGAAGACTCTTGCGGGCGAGGGCATCAAGGTTTGGTGAATGTATTGGAGGATGAACAGGACTGGGGAAGTCGTTTCCTTCAAAAATGGAGAGTTCCGGCCTCATATCATCGGAAACCAAAAACAAAACATTCATCCGAGCCCAGGCGGGAGACACCACCAGCAGGAGAAGAATCACTCTCAACATTATGAAAGTCACCTTCAACATTACACTGTCCTCGAAATCACCAGAATGGATTTATGTATTTTCGTGCCTGTGAAGATAGCAGGTGACCCTTATCTGCTGGAATGTTTGCTGTGTGCATATGCGGCCAAAACACATGACCTTGACCCAGGTTGACACTGGAGAACTGTCATTCGCGGAAAGACGTCCAAGTCCAGTGAATCCATAGGTGTCCGATTTGGAGCAGTGATTCAGACATGGAGGTCAACTAAAGATTGCTTTAAGGCATACATAGGTTGATAAGTGACATTTTTCAAATGTTTTGGATGAGCACCTGTGTGTTTATCCTAACATCATGACAGAGCATAAGAACTTTTCGTATCAGCCTTCAGGCCGGACTGTGCGGTGTTTTTCATAACTTGTGTATACTGGCTGTCTATGAAACCAATGTACGGTTTTCAGCAAATGCAACATGTCGAGTCTTGATTTTCCGAGATTCTGTTGGACGTAAAAGCAAAACAACACTGGTAAGCAGCGATGACATCGCAGAAAGGGTCATCATGTACTGCACTAAGAAGAAACGCGGCTCTTTAGCCAAAAATTAATGTGTTTTTTTAATGTGCGTACTTGGTTGGAGATTTTGGTTGATATCTGTGGGCTGTTATGGTCATGGATGTTTTCACAGGTACAATTTGTTCTGTTTCTGGTCACCCAACCAGTCATATTGCCGTGTCATTGATAAACGCAAAAAAGTAAACCTTTAATCCCTCACTCCATCACTGTGGTTACCGTGCTGAGTCGAACTCCATAATATACAAGTTGCAATCTTTCTGTTACGTCTTAAGGTTTTTAATCTCTTTTCAAATGTTTGTTTACAAATCTGTAAATCCAGAATTTTGAATCGATCCAGGAACATTTATAGAATTCAATAGGAAATCCATCAATACCGGGATTGATAATTTTTCATTGTTTAGATTACTTTGTTTAGTTCTTTGAAGTCGATGGGTTTTTCTGAATCCTCTGTTAGGGTGAAATCTAAACCTGGGGTATTTAAATTTTGTAAAATTCCGTATTGTCATTATCCACATAATTTGCTTTAAGTAATTTCAGTTCATTTCAGTAATTTCATCTACCGCGCCTGTAATCAGTCTATTTATTAATCTGCGGGTAAAAATGCTATTTTCGAGATGACAAAGGTATTTTGTGGGTTTCCCCCCTTCCTCATGACACGTAACTATTTGCCTAATCTGTGTTCTTCTGAGTTTTCGTCCTCGATTTTTTCAATGTCAGTTTTACACCTTGAGAGCTGACTTAGCATTTCCTCATTAACAGTGTGAAAATCTTCTCTTATAGTGTTTTCAATTGAATTAATGTTTTTCTTCCAGAACCTCAGTGACATTAATCTTGTTCTTTTTCACATGAGGAATATGAAATAAGATGTCCCTCTTACCATCACAAAGATAGCATTGAAGTTCCAATATCTCATTCCTCTTTCCTCAATATGACCTCTAGATAAAGTTTCATACTGACATGAAACTGACAGTCACATCTGTATCTTGTTTGTATCCTGTATGCCTGAAGTACAATGCGTGTGCAATAGACACCTCATAAAGAATTAAGCAATGTCATATCTTTATCAATTTTGATAGCATTTTTGCCGGGGTGGTACTGAAAGGTAAATATTTAAAGAACACATAACCATTAGTCGCTGTCAAATTGATTTATCTGATAACATTGATAATATGACCCGAACACAATCGTCCTCAGAAACCACACGCAAAATGTGTGGCATGAATGTGCTCCACATTTCACACATGCAGTCTGATGTCATTGTTATGGATGGTAGTGTCCGTCCATGAATGATAAAGTCCGAGAAAGAGTTGTTAATGATGTTGTTTAGATCAACAACATCACACATATGGACTGGCATAATGAAAATGTAATAAGACTTAAAATGTGTGCTGCTTAACTTTTTGTGAGGAGTATATCTTTTAAGGATATCAGAGGAAACAAGAAAATAGTCGAAATGGGCATATTGGGTTGGCTTCTTTTTTACCAATCCTGGATGGAATGAGAGTCCTCCATACATCAAAAGAGTCACAGAATTCTAGTTTTTCCAACAGTAAACGAATAGTTTTGGGGTTATATATGTGATTGTAATTTGTTAAGTTTACATTTGGATTTAATAATAAAAATAAAAATAAAAAAATAACTGAGTAAAAAAGAATAAAAATAAAACAGAAGTTCCCGTCAGAGAACTAGAGATTGGACGCCAATGTATATATATATATATATATATATATATATATATATATATATATATATATATATATATATATATATATATATATATATATATATATGTTCAAACATTTCACAATAGAATTTGGGTTAATTTTTGTTTGTTCATACACATTTACAAGAGTCATTCTAATGGCAGCAATGCTTAAGTCAGCAACAATGGGCGGAAAAAAATAAGGGATCACATGAAAGGACAAGAGTTCCTTTATCTTTGTCCAGATTTCTTCACAAACTATGCGATACAATGTTTCGGAAGAAAGCTTGGAAAAAATAAAGGAACAATTGCGCTTTTAAATTGTTGCAATTATCGAAGAATATGGCCACGACTTTTTCATTGGATTTGCACGGTGCAATAGTGCTTTGTAGTCCCCATTCATTTCATATTATGTTTTCACCCTTCTTTGAAATATGTATCTCTTGTAGGCATATAACTGAAAAGATTCTTCCAAAGTGTCACATTTTTTAGAGTTTCATCCATCATCTAAGATGGAATATTCGGAAGAAGATACAGACGAGTACTGTGAACATGATAAATAGTTTTGCGAATAAATAGATAATAGTATGTTTTTGAAGTTTCTAAAGCCAAACGTTTAAACACAAATAGTAAAAATGTTGGACGTTTTCCTAAATTCAAAATATCATAATGGATACAACAGATGCATATTACGAATGTTAGCGAAAAAATGGTGTTAGGGTCTTAGAGTTAAATGGTCAGTGAAAATTAGTGATGACACTAAATGTAATCATGCCCTTCGGTCAACTCCCATGCTGTTTGCCTGACAAATATACCAAAGATTAGAAATCCAGGGAGCTTTAATATTTCACGTACATCACCAAGTGCTCTGAGAGGAGCATCCCCTTTATTTTCCTCCTATTTGGGTAAAGCTGCCCTCCAACCTGCATGGAGTTGTTTGCTGAATTGAGCCACCAGGGCGCTGTAGGAGGAATCGTAAGCCAGGTTTTTGTTCTCCTGAGGATCGCCATAATGGTCGTATAGTTCCACACCAAACACTTGGGTCCAGTCCGGCTTGTACACAGGTTGTGGAATGAATGTGACCCATTCTGTGTATCTGTAATGATCGGTGGTCATGCTGTAGCCCATTTGATCTCCATTGTATTCATTCCTCGGGTACTGGGAGAACACAACCTTCTTCCATTTGGGACTGGCTGGGTTTGTTATCAGTGGCATCAAACTAGTGCCTTCAGTGCAGACTGAAACGTTAGTGGAGTTTTCAGGACATAGACCAATAGGAGGTAGACCTGCAGCTTCTACCAGAGTAGGAAACAGATCCACAAACTCGGTGAGTTCTTCAGTCACGATGCCCTTGTCAGTGAGACCCGGCACATGTATCATCATAGGGGCGTGGGTGGCAAGCTCAAAGTCCGTGTGTTTGCACCACTCACCATGTGCACCACTCACCATGTTCCCCCAATTGCCAACCGTGATCTCCCCAAAAGGAGATAATTGTATTGTTGGCCAGGCCTTGGTTCTCCAGTTCCTGAACAAGTCGTCCTAGTTCGTAGTCCGTGTAGCTGAGGGCGCTGTAGTACCCTCTTCTCAAGTAGAGGATGGCATCGTTTGGGAGTGTGGTGTTGATATCTCCCGTAACGTGTAATTTCTCAATGTCAACGTATCCTCGAAGCTCTGAATAATTGGACCAAGCAATTGCGGGCATTTTGTCAGGAGCATAGAGATTTGGGGGGAGATTAATGGAGAACTTGGGGTACATATCAAAGAACACCTGTGGTGCCACAAAGGGAAGATGAGGTTTGAAGAATCCTTGAGCTATGAAGAAAGGACGTTCTCCAGATCTGGCTTGAGGGGCCACTTGTCTGATCATGTTAATGGCATAGTCATTATTCTGAGTGTCAGCAAGGGAGTTGTTCTTGAGGAGATCCATCGGCACGTTCAACCATGATACTTTTTCCTTGTGTACAAATTCGTCAGCTTCTTTACCTACATGAAAATACGGGTCTGTCCAGGAGATCGGGTCGTTGTTGTTTGAAGCAGGTCCTGGGTGGAAAATCTTACCCGATCCTATCGTTCTGTAGCCGTGTTCCTTAAAGTACTGAGGGATGGTGGTGAAGTTACCTCCTACATCTCTCCAGTAAGCTTGTAGATCATACACATGGGTGGTGTCTGGTCTTCGTCCTGTGAGGAGAGATGATCTGCTCGGGGAACACACAGCTTGCTGAACATGGGCTCTCTTCAACAGATGACTCTTGCGGGCGAGGGCATCAAGGTTTGGTGAATGTATTGGAGGATGAACAGGACTGGGGAAGTCTTTTCCTTCAAAAATGGAGAGTTCCGGCCTCATATCATCGGAAACCAAAAACAAAACATTCATCCGAGTACAGGCGGTAGTAGTCGCCAGCAGCAGAAGTGTCAGTCTCAACATAATAGCATCAAAATTACACTGTGTTCCAGGTGACGAGAAGGGATTTATATATTTTTTGACCTGTGAAGATAGCAAACGATTCTTATCATATGGAATGTTTGTTATGTGCATGTGTGAAAAAGAACACAACGAAGCAATGTCACATGGTCCTAAACAAGTGCTGACATTAAAGGTACATTCCTTCGACCGAGTTCATGTAGATTTGGTAAATCCATGGAAGGATGACACCGAGGGAACAACACATTTCACTGAGCCAGAATGCCTGTCGTTGTCAAAATCAAAGATGACAGCGTGTCAGACACGGAGGTCAGATAAAGACAACTTGAAAGAATTTAGATTTTGATAAAGGAAATTTTGCAAATACCTGGGAACGTGCTCATGTGTCTTTATGGTTATATCATGGCATAGCATAAGAACCATTTGCATGAGACAACCCATGTGTGTTGCTTGGTCACGACATGCACATACCGTCTTGACTGATAGTCTATGAAATGTATTCATGGTTTTCAGTAAAAGCAAAATATAAATGCGCGGGATGACCAGACACAATTATCGGACGAAACAGCTTCTGTTGGGCATATTAGCACAATAGCAATGGAGATAAAATGGATCAATGGAAAGCAAAGACGACAACAACGTGTTTAGAAAAGGGCTTATTATGTCCTGTACAAAGAAGAAATGCGATTCTTCAGTTGAAAATGAACTCGAGGGGTTTCAGTTTGCAGCTGGAGTGGACATTTGACACCATCAGTCGTTTTTTTCATCTATGAAATGTTATGGTCATGATAGTTTTCGAAGTGAAAAGTGAGTGAGTGGGTTTAGTTTTACGCCGCACTTAGAAAGTTCCAGCTATATGGCGGTTGTCTGTAAATAATCGTGTTTAGACCCGACAATCCAGTGATGAATAGCATGAGCAGCTATCTACACAATTGAAATTTGATGACATGTGTCAACCAAGTCAGCGAGCGTGACCACCTGATCCCGTTAGTCGCCTCTTACGACAAGCAGTGGTTACAGAAGATGAATTCTTACTTGGACCCTCACAAGTTCATAGTGTAAAGCAGAGGCGGGGTAGCATTGTCATGCTGAACACTCGGGTTCAATTCCCAGTAGGGGTGCAATGTGTGTAGGTTCTGGTGCCCTCGCGATCATGATATTGCTTTATCATTGATAAACGCCGAAAAAACCCTGTACTTTCTCACTCGAACACTGAAACAGAATAACCCCAAAAATGTCGTTTGCTAGCTTTATTTCCCTCCCCTCAACTCCTCTTGCGTGCTCACAGTTACACTCGTCCCACCTCAATCCCACTGTTAAGTTTATCAGTTCCGGAGGAAACTGTCAGTTTCTAAATGCTAACGGTAACTGCTATCACCGCAGAAAGGAGATTTCTTACTGAAAGCTGACCTTTGATTGTCCAGCTAGTATGTCTCCATTTTAAGAAGCTGAAGAGAAAAGAATCACGTTTAGTCATATTCTCGCTGGACACGGGATCGTCTTTGTAGTCAAGTGGTTGGAACGTAAGATCGGTGTTTCGATCCCTAAACATTGTCATATAAATTTGAAAATACTGACTGAATTAAAGCTGACTGGCTGATTTGGAGGCAGTATGTTATATGGTTTAGATGTAAATCCATGTTTATCTATGACATTGCGACAATTGACTAGTTCTGACTTGTACAGACTTCTAACAAAGATGTGCACTCATGAGATGATCTGTAACACAATGTTAAATGCGAGTTCAGTCCATCGACCTAAATGCATGTTTCTTCTACCAATGTTGATAAATATTCTGTTATTTCTGAATAGTTGGGTCTGAGGATGAGTTAAACTTTAACTTTAGTTGCCATGTGTCTTGCGTGTTAAATAAATTTGGGTGGAATAATCAAAATAGTCCGATGGCCAAAGATGTTTAAATTGTGATAAAAGCCACGATCAAATGTGGCACATCAAGTGTGACATCAGGGCGGCTGGCAAATATGATAATGGATTCTGGTTCTAAATTTGCAACCACTGCAAGGGGATCCTGGTCGAGATAAAGGGACGCAATTTTCCACAATGAAATACCAGCTCCTACCCCTTTTGATTATCCATGGCCTCTCTGTGTAATGAAATAAACGGAACGTGATTCTTCCGTTCTGTTAGACTCGATGTCCTAAGCATGTGTGTTATCATATATAGCATGGACACAACGTGTGAAGCCCACTTCTGGTATCCTTACTGATATTACTGGAATATTGCTACAAGTGGTGTAAAACTAAACATCCTCACTCCTAAAGTACGTAAGAGTACACTGGTAGGCATTGTTAGGACAAACCATCTCCTAAACATGGCTGTTATCATATATAGCATGTAAGCGTCAAAAGTTACCAGTCTTATTACTAATGATACTTATTTCATTGGATGCCAAAGGCAAAATTTTGATGTCCTTCATGATAGGTATTGATATATACAATATTTTTCTCGTTACTATATAGCTGAAATATTGCCAGTGTGACACTCACTCACTCACTCAGTCAAAAAAGCAAAATGAGAAAATGATAAGAATGGATCACTGGAGTAGGTTACTGAAGTTTAGGAACAGAGTAAGTCAAATTATCAAGTACAACCGTCAGCTCTCTCCAATCACGATGTTTACATGAACAATTACGAGCATTTGTAAATGTAGCTACAACTGGATTGTCCAGACAGCTGTGATATTGTCAAAAGCGGGGCGTCAAACGACTAACCGTTTTCTTTTAAAAACAAACAAACAAAAACACATCACCAGGCGATCTGATTCAATTATCTCCTATGTTTTCGTCCTATTTGGGTAAAGCTGCCCTCCAGCCTGCATGGAGTTGTTTGCTGAATTGAGACACCAGGGCGCTGTAGGAGGAATCGTAAGCCAGGTTCTTGTTCTCCTGAGGATCGCCATAATGGTCGTATAGTTCCACACCAAACACTTGGGTCCAGTCCGGCTTGTACACAGGTTGTGGAATGAATGTGACCCATTCTGTGTATCTGTAATGATCGGTGGTCATGCTGTAGCCCATTTGATCTCCATTGTATTCATTCCTCGGGTACTGGGAGAACACAGCCTTCTTCCAGTCGGGACTGGCTGGGTTTGTTATCAAAGGTATCAAACTAGTGCCTTCAGTGCAGACTGGAACGTTAGTGGAGTTTTCAGGACATAGACCCACAGGAGGTAGACCTGCAGCTTCTACCACAGTGGGAAACAGATCCACAAACTCGGTGAGTTCTTCCGTCACGATACCCTTGTCAGTGAGACCCGGCACATGTATCATCATAGGGGCGTGTGTGGCAAGCTCAAAGTCCGTGTGTTTGCACCACTCACCATGTTCCCCCAGTTGCCAACCGTGATCTCCCCAAAAGGAGATAATTGTGTTGTTGGCCAGCCCTTGGTTCTCCAGTTCCTGGACTATTCGTCCTAATTCGTAGTCCGTGTAGCTGAGGGCGCTGTAGTATGCTCTCCTCAAGTTGAGGATGACATCGTCTGGGAGTGTGGTGTTGATGTCTCCCGTAACGTGTAATTTCTCAATGTCATCAAACTCTCTGAGTTCTGAATAATTGGACCAAGCAATTGCGGGCATTTTGTCAGGAGCATAGAGATTTGGTGGAAGACGGATGGAGGACTCAGGGTACATGTCAAAGAACACCTGTGGTGCCACAAAGGGAAGATGAGGTTTGTGGAATCCTTGAGCGATGAAGAAAGGACGTTCTCCAGATCTGGCTTCAGGGGCTGCTTCTCTGATCATTTGAATCGCATGGTCATTATTCTGAGTGTCTTGAAGGGAGTTGTTCTTGAGAACATCCATCGGCACGTTCAACCAGGTAACGTGCTCCTTGTATACAAAAAAAGTTGCGTTAAGCCCTACTTCAAAATACGGGTCTGTCCAGGAGATCGGGTCGTTGTAGTTTGAAGCATGTCCTGGATGGAAAATCTTACCCGATCCTATCGTTCTGTAGCCGTGTTCCTTAAAATATTGAGGGATGGTGGTGAAGTTACCTCCTACATCTCTCCAGTAAGCTTGTAGATCATACACATGGGTGGTGTCTGGTCTTCGTCCTGTGAGGAGAGATGATCTGCTCGGGGAACACACAGCTTGCTGAACATGGGCTCTCCTCAACAGAAGACTCTTGCGGGCGAGGGCATCAAGGTTTGGTGAATGTATTGGAGGATGAACAGGACTGGGGAAGTCTTTTCCTTTAAAAATGGAGAGTTCCGGCCTCATATCATCAGCAGCCAAAAACAAAACATTCATCCGAGCCCAGGCGTCAGTCACCACCAATAGCAAAAGGGTCAACTTCAACATGATCGCCTCTAAATCACACTATCTTCCAACTCATGAGAATGGAGTTATATATTTTCTGGCCTGTGAAGATGGCAGACGGTTCTTATCATATGGAATGTTTGTGCAAAACATGCCATACAACTCCCACCAATAGCTACCGATAGAAAGCCCTGAGACGTTTGTGTTGGTTGAATGCATGATCTGACATCGAAAGCAACACACATTCCCTAGTGTGTATTACAGTAAATGCAAAAACCAGAGGTATCATCCTCTACTGCTGGATATAGAGGTCACCTTGAAAGAATTTAAAGTTTGATAAGGAGAAAAGTGTAAAATCCGGAACGCCCACCTGTCGTCATACATGTGCCCAATTGCAACAGAAAGTTGCAGTGAGTGGACATTAACGTGTCCATACTGATAGCGTGTGAAGGCATTACACTCACAGAGTCTCTGTGTTCCGATGAAATAGATACCACTTGCATTGAATATATCGTACAGAAAATAAGAATAATATACCCTTCTTAGCAACCAATAGTTGTCCTTAGCAACCTATATTAATAATAATAACAACAATAACAATAAAAGTCCTTGTCGAGTCCTACTCTTATGATATTGGCATGACTTTTGGACTCGACATCTGGAACGTGGCAAGGTAACTACTGATGGATCGGTCAGGTTACAAGGGGGAGGAGTTATTGATCATCCTGTGGAAGATCAGGCCTAAGCCTGTCTTGGAATGCAAGTTCGAGACAATGCTTCAGAATGCCCATATTCAAGATAAACTTCGGGCCGAGTATATATCTCGTTTAAAGAAAATCTGGTCTTCAGAGCTAAATGCTTGAAACAAGGTCAAAGCTACCAACACTTTTGCTGTGCCAGTCCTCTCCTATTCCTTTGGGGTAGTTGATTGGACCAAATAAGACATCAAGAGTCTTGAACGCCTGACCAGAAGGATTATGTCTGATAACAGAGCACATCACCCTCGTTCCTCTCTTAATCGTTTATATATGCCAATCAATTCAGGGGGTCGGGGTTTGATTAATGTGGAGGTTCTTCATGACAGAATTTTATTGTATATTTTTGCACATATTTATTCATCGGATGATCCTCTGGTGATGCACGTCAGGACTCACGATGAAAGCAAGGAATTCCACAGCTATTTTAAGCGTGCCAAGGCTATTGGCTATTGGAAAAGCTGTCTGAGAAGCCATTGCATCGAGTGTACATGCAGTGTGTGGAACAAAACAGCAATCCAACCGACTCCTTCGCCTGGATGAAGTCGGCTGGTCTCAAATGTGAAACTGAGGGCTTCCTTTCAGCTGCTCAAGACCGGTAACGTCCCACTTGCAATCGTCAAAATGTGATTCTTAATCAAAATGTGAACATGAAATGAATTTACAGAGACTGTCCAACACCTTGTCAGTGGATTCCCTTCCTTGGCACAAACAGCATATCTTAAAATACATGGTGGCATGGCTCGCTGCTTTTATTATCGTCTCCGCCATGCCTGTGGCTTTGACCCCGAGGTCCATCCATGGTACGATCCTGAACATGTACAGGGCGTCCTGGAAAATGATGCTTTTACACTTCTGTGGAATAGTCTAATTTACAGCCTGGGACGAATTCCAGCCAACAAACCTGATCGTGTCCTTTTTGATAAAACCAATGAAATTATTTATATCATTGAATTTTCTGCCCCTTTTGACAGCAATGTAATTGGCAAGATTCAGGAAAAGCATGAAAAATATGGGGACCTCGCCTTTGAAATGTCTCCAAGTACTCTGTCGTCAGGCTCCCCATTGTTCTCGGTGCCCTTGGTTTGGTACCTCCTGATCTCTTGGCGCAGATGAGGAGAGTGCTCGGGTTCTCCACCGGGAGCACAGTCCTTCTGACAATCTGGGTAATGCAGAATGCTGCAGTGTTGGGGAGCCTTCATATTCTCCGGAAAGTTCTTGGTGGGTTCGACTAGTCAGTGTTTCGTGGTAGATGTCACATTCGCGGTCTAAGGTGCGTGTAGAGGGGGCGAGGGCCCTGAGCTGATGATGAGCCTTACCGGGATAAATGTGCCAGGATCACCCAAACCGTCTCTGCTGCATATCATTCTTAATTTGTAAAACATAATAATGTGGATACTTATAGTGCGCAGAAGTCCACACATCAACACATTATTACCCTGACGGAATTGTACTTTTAAAGCTGCTGTTAAGCGCGACCGTATTGTTCCGCACATCTGCTTTTTCTGATACCCATTTTAAACAGCTGGGTGAACTGAGAGCAACGTGGACTAAGTGCCTTGCTCAGGGACACACACATAGTATGAGACCTAGGTCACACATTTTGGTGTCTCCACCGGGATTCGAACCAGGGCCTTTGGCGTGAGAGGCCAACATGCTAACTACTACACCACTGTGCTCCACTATGATATGAGGTGATATGCGTGGTATGTAACCAGTCCTGCAAGCTGCTATGAATACAACCATATCTGACGTTTGAAGAACTTTTCAACGGTTATACATAGTGGCATTTGAAAGTGGTCAAATGTAATGAATGTTACAATTCGATGACACTGTCCAGTAAAGTACAGATTCTTGCAATCTTTGGTTACTCAATCCGAGATTCGAACTCATATTCTCAAAACCACCCAGTCGTCATCTCACAAAGTCAGACATCTCAGCTGCCGCAACTTCCACAAAGATGGAAGTCGGACAACTGGCTTTCTTTATAACTGGACATACCTCCTATACTATAAAGGAAATGAAGAGAACATTTAATATTGGTGTAATATTATTTGGGAACGATTGGTGTATGATATTTGGTGTATGATTGCGCATGAATTTAGAAATAATTATTCCATTCACAGGATGTAATATAGATTTAGTGTAAACGCGCCAATTTCATGCAAGCATTTCTCAGGATGTGCACTTGGGCATAGTCGGGGAAATTCGATATTTACACTGAAGGGTGTCAGTATGTTGCTATACATTTCAGATATTGACAGATATCTTTTAAAATCAGTCATACGTTCTTGAGTTGCTGCGTCAGGCAGTCTCGAGTACTAGCTCTTTCATAGACAGTATTCGAATCTGAAAAAAACCTATTCAGATTCAGATTGAAATGCCGAAACGCAAATGTTAAAGGTCACATGCAACGTACAACACAACTTTGCAGATTCTGATACCTTTCGGTATGCACTTACTGAAACAAATCATCAAGAATGTCAATTCAATATATAAAGCTGAAAATAACGCGATGAAAAATAGCCCGCGAAATCGGAGTTCAAGCAATGCTCTAATTTTGCCCCAGCGCTGTGGGGAAAAAGTGGTTTCAACTACTATGCTGCACTGCGCACATAACGCATGCGCAGTGAATAGGTTCGCGGAGCTTGAAACAGCATGCCTGCCCGGAGTATGAGGTCGCGAGCAGTAGTCTAATCTTAGTTATGTACACAAGCAAATAAATAACCTACTCGTTACATAAAAAATAAAAAAAAAAATTAAAAAAAAATAAGTAAGTAAGTAAGTAAGTAAGTAAGTAAGTAAATAAATAAACATGTTGATTGTGATAAGCAGAGTCTGTCACAGAGAAATCTCAGTGTGTGGTTTAAAGACACTTATATGTCTGCCTATCTGTCTACTAATGACAATATGCAATGCACAACTATAATCACTGGCCATAATGCAATTGACACCTATCGGACTTATAAGGCATAAGCCATAAACAAAGAACCGGCTAAGCTTATCGGCAAATGAACCAGTCACCAATGAAAATGCTGCGTTACACATCAGTGCACACCCACCCGCTCTGAATGGGTTCGGTATCGCGGCTGCTTCGTTTCGAGTTTCAGTAGAAAATTTTGCACTTTTGATTTGCGATCATACGCTAATAATTTTGTTATTTTGTAAATTTATTTTCTTAATCAGCAATGCATTTTATACACCACGAATAAGTGATAACTGTGTTTTAATTATGGTTGATTTTTCTGGTTGCATGTGACCTTTAAGGAAATTCACATTTGAGCTTCAAACATGGAATCCTAGTATGGTTGTTTAGATATTTAAGGTACCCAGGTTCTAGAACAGCGAGTAGTACATTAGAAGGGTGTGTGTGAGAGAATGTACACTGACATTGTTAGTCAGAATAACGAATCTGACAAGGAATTCAGATTTAGAACTCAAATCTCGAATCCCGAATCCCAAATCCCGAATCCCAAATCTGTTTCATGTCTTTACCTTAACGTTGCAGTTATCTTATAGATAATAGTTCCTAAATGACTGACACTGACAGCTGTAGATCTTATCACCTTCCCAAACTGCCAGAGTGAGACAATGGACGTATATAACCACTCACAAAGAAATACTGCCATGTTGTGGTGCCGTTTGATCGTCACACTGACTCTAGTTGTTGTAGACGTCCTTTGCAAAAGGAAAAATGTATTCGTTCTTGTGGCAGATGACATGAGACCAGATCTGGACGTGTTCAAAGGAAGAGATTCGCCATCCCCTGTCAGAGAAAAGGTCCACGCCCCGAATTTGATCTCTTTGGCGGGCAGGAGTCTTCTTCTACGCCGTGCTTATGTGCAGCAGGCACTATGTAGCCCGAGCCGCACTTCCCTTCTGACTGGGCGCCGCCCCGACACCACTCATGTGTACGACCTTGACACTTACTGGAGGACGGTTGCTGGCAACTTCACCACCTTACCCCAGTACTTTAAAAACCACGGCTACAATACCCTTGGCTTTGGGAAGATCTTCCATCACGGAGACGCATCGGGAGACAATGATCCGGTGTCATGGTCGGAACCATTCTATGAGACCAAACCAGCGGTGAACAGTTTTGCTACTGATGGGAATTCATGGCGAGCGGTACCAATGAATCTTTTAAAAAGCAATTCCCTTCAAGACACGATCAACACAGACATGGCTATTCAGAAGTTGAGGTCCATTGCTCCGAAAGCCCGATCTGGACAGCAGCCTTTCTTTTTGGCACTTGGTTATCACAAGCCACATCTTCCCTTTGTCTTTCCGGAGAAGTTTCTTAGCTACTACCCAGATGATTCCATTCACCTACCTCCTAATCAGTATGCACCTCTGGACATGCCGTCTATCGCTTGGACAAGATACCCAGAGCTAAGGTCATACAAAGATATTGCTCATCTGAATGTATCTGGTGAACCCAATACAACTCTACCAGCTAATGTGGTAAAGAACCTGAGACGGGCCTACTATAGTTGCATCTCGTACATCGACGAGGAACTGGGAAGAGTCTTAGCGGAACTGGAACAGCAAGGGCTGGCAGATGACACTATTATATCCTTCTTTGGGGACCATGGATGGCAGTTAGGTGAGCACGGGCTGTGGAGCAAACATACCAACTTCGATTTAGCTACCCATGCCCCTATGATGCTGCACATACCCGGACAAACCGACCAAGGAATAGTGACAGAAGAGCTTGTGGAGTTTGTAGACCTGTTCCCAACACTGGTTGATGCTGCTGGCCTTCCCCCTCTTCACATCTGCCCTGAAGATTCCTCCAAGGTGGACGTGTGCACAGAAGGACAGAGTTTCCTCCCATTGATCAAGCAGCCCAAACCTGACAACTGGAAGAATGCTGTATTTTCTCAGTTTCCTAGACACCAGAATCTTCGTCACCAGATAATGGGTTACTCGATGACGACCGGTCGTTATCGCTACACCGAGTGGGTCGGATTCGACGGTACCCATTACAAACCCCACTGGTCAGCATCGTCCGGGGCAGAGTTGTATGACCATTATCAGGACCCGCAGGAGAACGTCAACTTGGCTCATGACCCTGCCCACAAGGACTTGGTGGTCAGACTCAGTAACCGTCTTCATGCAGGGTGGAGGCGTGAAGTAACCACTTATCATGGACCTTCCATTATTGGGTAACGTTCCAGTAATAAAAAAACATGGAATCTGTTTCGAAGTAATTGTATATCACAGTAGTAGAATTACCCAGGTGAGTTGGAGAAGCTGGTTTATCAGTGTGTCATTACATGATTTTGGAGTGAGTGAATTTTGTGCCACTGTTAGCAATATTCCTGCTATATCAAGGCGGGTAACACCAGAAATGGGCTTCACACATTGTATCCATGTGAGGAATCGAACCCGGGTCTTTGGCGTGGTGAGCGAACGTTAACCCACAAGACTACTCCATCGCGCATAATGACTGAGGTTATGTAAATGTGAGCATGAATGAATTTCACGACCGTGTGTGTGTGTGCGTGCGTGCGTGCGTGCGTGCGTGCGTGCGTATGCCCTTGTAGCGGTGAGGAATAATATCAGTTGAACTAACTTACTAACATAACTAAGCCGCTGAAACGTCATGGATAATCCGCTAATACAAATAATGCCGTTTCATTACCTCATCGTAAGGCAGGGCAACATCAAGTATTATATGACGCGTAGATTTCTAACTGGCCCTCTTGGTCGCATGAGAGCACTGACGCAAAGCGATGTCAGCCTCACTGCATGGCGGGAGGTTGATCAAACAGTCCAAGCGCCTCCCGTGGCTAAAAATAGATTTGGGCTATTCCAGCTGTGAGCTCCGCGCTGTGTGCTTCACGATAGATAAAGAAGGTCAAGAAAAAGACAATAGACTAAAAACTATAGACACTAAAATTGCTGAAGCGAACAAGGTGAAACCACCCATACTAAAGCTCTTACGAATTCGTCTCACGCACAGACAGACGCATACATTCATATTGAACATTCTCCAGCTTTTAAGGAGTTCAGCAACCAGGCAAATGAGACAAAGATGGATCCATCTCCAGATAAACAGAGCTCACAGTCTCCACCTGACACATGCAGTTCCTCACCCCGATGTGATAATTCAGGCCCTAAAACAAGCACTGAGCGTGTAATAGATCTGACAAATACAGGTATGCTGTGGGACATTTACATGAAAAACTCCCATGACCTAGTCCTCTGTGGGACGGATAGCAGTGAGTCACAGACACAGAAAACATTACGTAAAAAGCATTGTACTGCACCAGCTACAGCAGCAATAAAGGAAAAAACACATCCTGAGATCCACAATATTGAATCACATGCAAAATCGTATCAAAGACTGGAGGGCATGTCCAGGGTGAAGACAAAGCGAATAGTTTTATACAATATCAACGAAGATAAACCGTTTGACCAGGTCAAGCAGTTAATCTTTGACTACACTCATCAACGACATGTACGCACTACCTATGTACGTCTTCTGCGCGAGAAACTGTATTATGATGGCACAAAAACTTACACAGTACAGGTTAACTTGTCTGCAGATGACTACGACAACGTTGCAAATGACTGTGACTTTTGGCCATGTGTCATTCGTTGCAGGAATTATGTACCTCGGCATCGCCAACGGAATATGAACGGAAATCAAAATGAACAGTACAACGGTACTGGATACCGACATGATGAACAGTACTTAATGTCCATGAATAACGGCTAAATTCCAAATCTCTCCATGTGTGCAACATTATAACTCATGACTTAAGTTTACTAACCTGGAATATACGTGGTGTGTCTAGCAGCACGCCTGGTGTAATATCTAATACTAATCCTATTAATGTAGATGTACTATGCATCCAGGAAGATTGGTTCAATCCAAGTAATGTTGATAAACTGACCGACATTCATGATTACAACGTTGTAACGTGTATGTGTAATACGAGTATCTCCTGCAGGGGATCCGGGGATCTAGCCCTATCATGTCATTCCCAATCGCGATGGAAAGCTTATCCACTACAAACGTCTGAGTACCTGGTAAGTGCTAAGCTTATGTGCAACGGATATGCAAATGGGTATGTAATCTGTTGTAGGCTTCCAACTACCAATGTATTACATTCAACATATCTTGATGCTTTAGATGAGGTAATGGATGCCTATGATATGCTTTGTCAAGAAGGAGATACTTATGTATTAGGAGATCTGAACTCAGTTCTGTGTAAAGCTGTTTCTCCTCACGTGAAAAGGCACTCGAAAAGCTAATTACCTGTAGAAATCTTGTACACGTGTTACATACCTCTCGCACGTATGGCCCGGACTATACATGGAGAAGTGAGGACAATTTGTGCAAGTCTCTAATTGACTATATCCTTATACCCTCACATGCAGTAAGCAAGCGAGCGAGTTTCGCTCAACAATATTCCAGCTATATGGTGGCGGTCTGTTAATAATCGAGTCTGGACCAGACAATCCAGTGATCAACAACATGAGCATCGATCTGTGCAATTGGGAACCGATGACATGTGTCAACCAAGTCAGCGAGCCTGACAACTCGATCCCGTTAGTCGCCTCTTACGACAAGCATAGTCTTTTTTTGTGGCAAGCATGGGTTGCTGAAGGCCTATTGTACCCCGTGACACATGCAGTAAGCAACTTACTTCAGTGTTGTGTGCTTGATCACTGTGACTACGCGATCTCTGACCACTTTCCTTGTTTCGTAAATGTTACAGTACAACCTAAATCTGTAATTCCAACTTCCAAAAACATGTATTCTGAAATGGCACAAAGTTGACTCCACTGAATTAAATGCTTACACAGAAGAAACAGGGAGACTTCTCTGTGACATAGGTATGCCATGCAATGAAGCTCAACCTGCTGACACTGAGCTCTATGAAGAAAATATTAGTAGTGCCCTTACTAGTGCTAGCTCTAAGTGTATTCCCTCTGGAACATATAAACCTTATCTAAAGCCATATTGGAAGAGTAACGGCCTAAGTGATGCTCACTATCAAATGTGAGTTTCGCGTCGAACTTGGCTAGCAGACGACAAACCAAGGGGAGACAATTCATATTCATATCGAGAATACAAACGTGCAAAGCTCGATTTCCGTCGTTTACATCTACAGGCAAAGCGAAAACAACGCAAAGAACTATCTCGTGAACCCGAAATTACATCAGAAACTGATGTTAATACCTTCTTTAAATCTGTGCGTAAACTTAGACGCCCGCGGTCAACGGTTGACCAATTAGTGTTTAACAATACCCAAGCGGACACACCAGAGGCCATTTGTAATCTGTGGGGTGCTTACTATGCTAACCTTGCCTTACCGCACCACGCTGAAACGTTTGATGATGAATTTAAAGCTTCTGTACAGCAGGTATAATTTCACAACCTAATGATTCTACTCATGCTGACGCTGTACTATATGCCGATATCTAGTCCTCAGAGTTAGAACAACATCTGGTTACTTTAAATCGTAACAAATCCCCTGAACCAGATCATGTAAACAATGAACACCTTATCTATGGAGGTGACGCGCTGGTCGAAAAGCTCCGCGTCTTATACAACGCAATTATGAAAGCTGTCTACTTTCCCAGTATCTTTAGATTGGGTATGATTGTTCCACTTTATAAAGGAAAAGGGTCAAAATGCGATCCCCAAAACTACAGAGGCATCACCCTTACCTCCTGTATAGAAAAACTATTTGAAAAACTATTACTCTCACGTCTACAATGTTATATAAGTCATATTAATCCTTATTTTCCAGACCCTCTACAATTTGGATTCAGAAAAGAACATGGTGCCATTATGTCAACGTTCATGCTCAATGACTGCGTAACATATTATGTTGAGGGTGGCTCACAAGTCTTTCCAGCGTTTCTCGATAATGAGAAAGCGTTTGATCGCATTTGGCACAACGATCTATTCCTAAAACTCTACAATTTGGGTATAACGGGAAAAATGTGGAATCTGCTATATCATAGCTACACCTGCAGCTCTTCGTTTGTAATGTACAACGGAAATAGCTCAGATACATTTGATGTAAAACAAGGTGTAGGGCAAGGTAGAGTCCTGTCAGCATGGTTCTTCCTTGTCTTTATTAATGATTTATTAACTGAACTAAGACGCAGTAACAATGGTATATGTGTATATGGTATTGACGTGCCATCAATCGTGTTAGCCGATGATACCACACTGTTAATCACCACCCTGTATGGACTGCAGGATTCACTACACATTGTCTCGGAATATGCTTCCCGATGGCGCCTAACATACGATGCATCTAAAAGCACTGTTGTAGTTTTTCGGAAAGGAAAACAATCTTGTCCTGAGCTTTCATTCTCGTTTTATGACATTAATATAAGTTCATCAGTAAAATATGGCGGTATTCTACTTTCATCAGACCTGTATTGTAAAGACAGAGTTCTCGCTAACTGTCAAAAGGCCAGGCAAACTATAAATTCTTTACGCTCATTGGGTCTTAACAATACTGATTTACATCCAATTACATGTGTTAATACATTGAAAAGAATGATTTTACCTACAAGTTTCTATGGCTGTGAAACCATGCCTCCGCTATATGGCAAAAACATTGATTTGTTGGAAAACACCCAACGATATGTTGCTAAATGTTTTCAAGGGTTCAACAGACGTATGTCAACAGATTCTGTGTGTGCCAACCTAGGTCTCTGGACAGTGGTTGGATACATTGATAAGAGTAGATTGCTATTCCTTGGAAGATTATGCAACAACGATTGTCATTCATCAACGAAAACGCTGTTCTGTGCGTTTTTATCACTCTCAGTCGACTTACAGATTAACTCACGCAGTGTTTGCAACACTTTGTTATGTACGGAAGTTTAATCTACTGAAATATGTAGTGACTTATGTGGAAACTGGTATTTTTCCGTCAAAGACAGCGTGGAGAAGAATAGTTGTAAGTTCTATCTTCTTTTATGAAGAAGCTCAGTGGAAATTGAGACTCTCCATAAGAGAAGATATGTCCAGATATGCTGTAGTACACCAAACACTGAGTCTATATAGACTTTACACTCTAATGTATTTGTACCCAGACTATAAAGCCCGTATACAACTTAATGTATTAGTCGGCTCTAAAGCCAGATTCTCAAAGGAATGTATACTTTGTAATAAGTACTGCCATGCCCACCTTATTTTACACTGTGAATCTGTAATGGGCCAAAGAAATCATTTTTATATGACACTACTTGACATACTGGATATAGATGTATATGCATTAATTGAAATGCTGGACGATGAAGATGCCCTTGTACTCTTTTGTGGTGCCAAACTTCAGATCCCTGGCCTTGAGGAAGCAGCATGGCAAACCATCACATTACACTTTTCAAACTATATCTATGCCTTAAAAGACTCTTTGATGTATACTTTCTAAACTACCACTGATGTAAATATCCATCTGTTGTAAATACCCATGCTTTGTTAATATCATATGTATATATGTAACTGACTGATATCATAAATGCTTAATCTTCGAATGTATTTTGGAGGAAATAAAGACATTCATTCATTCATTCATTCATTCTTTCATTCATTCATGGGCATTGCTTCGTCCCTGTGAATATGTTCGTTTAGAGTTATGTCTCATCTGTATCACAATGACGAACGACACGACACCAAGAGTATTCATGCCTGTGTCAGTACTTATGTCATTTAATAAAACAGGCATTGACTTCAGTTCGGTTGATCCACTGATTTATCGACCTTGTACATGTGATATTCACCAAGGTGAAGGTCGGTAACTCATTGGATCAACCACTCTAGACGACAATATTGTATATCATTTAACCGTTTTCAAATAATGTTGTCGGGGATTGAGTCATAGGTCTAACTGTAATACGAGGGGGTAGTTTTACGCTGAACATTACTAAGCTTAACTTTCCTGGTCGTAGTTGCGTTTAAATTTCAAACATGATAAATAATAACGCCAAAAGGATGTGATTTCCCGAATGAGCACATTTAATGCAGTACTGTACCCTTCAGCCGATGATGACACCGCCATTGTTTCCAGCCATCTGCGATCTCCACCCAGCATGTTTCCGCAACTGACCGCGAAGTCCTTGCTGGGACGCATGTCTGGCGATGTTGTGATTCTCCTGGGGATCGATTAGATGGTCGTACAACTCAACTCCATGTAGCTGGTCCCACTGAGGCCTGTAGTCAGGCTTGCTGAGGAATGTAACCCATTCAGTGTAGCGATACCTGTCCGTGGTGACTGTGTAGCCCATGGCTGGTTTGTGGTTATACCTTCTCGGATATTGCGAGAAGACTGCATTCTTCCATGATGACAAACTTGGCTGCTTCAACAGAGGAACTAGACTCGTTCCTTCTGTGCAGAGGTCAGTTGAGGATGAGTCCATCTGGCATGTTGATAGCTTTGGAAGACCTGCTGCTTCTACGAGAGTCGGGAACAGGTCCACAAACTCTGTCAGCTTAGTTGTACTCAGTCCTTTATCAGTCAACCCTGGAACGTGAATCATAAGAGGCGCATGGGTGGCGATGTCAAAATTGGTGTGTTTACACCATTCTCCGTGTTCCCCTAGCTGCCAACCATGATCGCCGAAGAAGGACACAATCGTATTATTGGCAAGACCCTGCTTCTCAAGTTCATCAAGAACCTTCCCGAGTTCAAAGTCCATGTAGCTGATAGCACTGTAGTAGGCCCTCCGGAGTTGTTTAACCACCAGGTCAGGCAAAGTCGTGTTTGGGTTGCCTGATGCATTTAGTGGAGCTATGTCGGTGTAGTGCCTCAGTTCGTTATAACTTGCCCAGGCAATATGAGGCATGCCGTCAGGAGCTTGTGGGTTGGGTGGAAGATGAATGGAGTCTTCTGGATAGAAATCCAGGAATCGAGCTGGAAACTGGAATGGCAGATGGGGCTTGTGGAAGCCAACAGCCAAGAAGAAATTCTCTCCATTCTTTATCTTTTGAGTGATGTTCTTTATAACCTGTACGGCATGGTCGGCTATTAAGGTGTCTTGTAGAACATGCTGGCTGTCGAGTAGATTATCTGGTACAGCTTTCCAGCTTGATCCATCCTCAAGGTAATGCCTTGCTTCATGGGCATCGAAATATTTCTCAGACCAGGAGACGGGATCATTTCCCCCTGAAGCTTTGCCTGGGTGGAATATCTTGCCAATTCCAATGCTGTGGTAGCCTTGGTTCTTGAAGAACTGAGGAATGGTTGTGAAGTTGCCACCAACATGCCTAAAGTATGTGTCAAGGTCGTACACGTGGGTGGTGTCAGGACGGCGCCCAGTCAGGAGGGAGGTGCGGCTCGGGGAGCATAGAGCCTGTTGAACATAGGCTCTTTTGAAGACCATACTCTTACTGGCTAGGCCTGCTAGACTGGGAGCGTGGATTGGTGGATGCACTGGAGATGGAAAGTAGGGGCCATCGTACATGGGCAGCTCAGGACGCAGGTCATCCGCACAGAGGAACAGGACGTTCATTCTGGCACTTACGCACGTTATAAAGCAGAACACGTATATTCCAAGCTCCATGTTTGCCTCCTTTTCTGCGGCACTAATCAGTCTTAAAGTCCGTCTCCAGACCTGGGATAGGCTATTGATACACACAAGCAGGACGTGTGTCAACATACCCATGGAATGATAAGGCCGACACACTTACTGTGGCATATAGGTGAGTTAAGAATGTTGAAAGGTTAGGAGATTATTCATTAATAGGTTGAATATTTGATGAGCGAGAGACAAGGAGAGACAGAAAGAGACGACAGAGAGACAAACGTTGACAGGGAGAGATGGAGAGAGGGAGAGAGAGAGAACAGAGAGAACAAAGAGACAAAGACACATAGAGAGAAACATACACACATCGAAAGCCGACAGAGAGACAAACAGGCACGCAGAGAGGACACAGAGACAAAGACACAGAAAAACGACAGCGCGACAAAGACACACAGAGAGACACAGCGAGATGCACAGAGAGACACAGGCAGAGACGCAGAGAGAAACAGAGACACATATAGAGACACAGACACTCAGAAACACGACAGCGCCAAGTTAGTTAACCCAGCTAAATGGCTGCGGTCTGTAAATAATCGAGTCCCTGACCAGACAATATTCAGTGATCAACAGGAATTGGAAACCGATGGCATGTGTCAACCAAGTCAGCTGGTCTGACCACCCGTTAGTCTCCTGGGTTACTGAAGGTCCTTATCCTAGCCAGGATCTACAGGGGTAGAGACAACTGAGACACACAGCGAGATAAAGGACAAAGAGAGACACGCAGAGAATACAAAGAGACAAAGACACAGAGAGACGACAGAGGGACAAGGACACAGAGAGACGACTACATGACAACAGAGACACACAGATAGACAGAGGACAAAGAGAGACACGCAGAGAATACAGAGAGACAAAGACACAGACAGAGACACACAGAGAGACGACAGTGAGACAAAGAGAGACTAGCAGAGACACACATATAAACAGAGACGCCGAGAGAGGACAGAAATACAAAGGCACAGAGAGACAGAGCGACAACAGCGAGACAAACAAAGAGAGGCAAAGACATGGAGAGACGACAGAGAGAAAGAGAAATAGACATAGAGAGCGACAGAATGGCACACGGATAATGACATAGGTACACATGAGAGAGAAAGAAAAGGCATAGATGGGGTGAGAGGCAGAGAGTGATATATAGAGAAAGACACATATAGGGTGGTTTTTTTAAGTGCTAGTGGGTAGGTCTTTGAGTCACTTAGGCTCGTATGTATCAGAATATTGTAGGTGAAATATTTTAATTACTGTAGCTTGGAGCGTGTCAGGTCCGGGCACAGCATATACACAAACCAAGACCATACACACAAACCAAGACCATATACACAAACCAATATGGTGGATTCAAACCAAGAACCATTGTATTCATGTGAATAAGTCAGTTATGAAGCGTGTAGTGTAATATACCACGTGACAACATGGGTGCCGGAAAATGAAGGACACAAAAAACGCGAGGGAGGCTTCATCGTTTTTAACGAATTTACATAGTTGACAGCAATTATTGTAAAAAACACGTTTCTCACATTCAAACAAGACGTTTCAAGAGAACAAAACAAATATTTGACATGTGTAATATGAGTCATACCACCTGTTTGAGGGTGGGTGGGGTGGTGGTGATGGGAAGTACAGAAACGTCTCACTTGATGGAGTGGGCTAGCAGGGGTGCGCGGGGGACCCTATGGCAGATTAACCTTCCACAAGACATATAACGCTTTCTATTCACGACATCACACAAAATGGTTTATATATTTCGTCTTTTGAATAACCCACAAAGGCGTTCATATATAACAATAAAACACACTGCGCAGGCCTTTTCAACACATTAGGACTGTCGTGGCATAGCTCTGCAGCAGCAGCAGTGACTGCTTATCTTCCCGACTGGTTCTCGGCACGGGTGACGAAGCGCCAGTCACGTGGAACGCGCGGGAGGCGCAAAAGAAGGGGATCGGTCACATATTTGTCGCCCAGTGAGACAGGATTGTATTTTGAACGAGATATCTGTTTGAAAATCCTGTGAGTCATTTTCTTCTGGATGTAGAAGCTGTGATAACAGTCTGGTTGCAAAGATTCCAGCTCACTGACAAGGTAAGATTGTCTTCTGTAACATATGTTTTGAATATTGTCAGTATGTTAACACCAAAATGATATCGATGTAATTTGGGTACTTTATCCTTCACTGTCAGTCGGAGAGGTTCCACAACAGAAAGACAAACAGGTTGTTGATGTTAAACAGGTTTAATTAATGTCAAGTACAACACAATGCTGACATAGATCAATAGCAAATCGGTTCTGACGCACACACTCCGAAAAAACAATCATTTTGAATATTATAATATTTTATTGCATATTGACTTACATGCTTCCTGATTCAACAGGTTCACTTCTATTTTCAATTCTATTTTAACATTTACAGTGTGACGTAGGTTGTGGGTTAAGAGGTTCACAGATCAATAGTCAAAAGGTTCAATTGTACAACACACCATAGAGAAAGGGAGGAAATAGGTTCAGTTTGAATACTCAGTCGTATTTGGACGTTCAGACGTTTATAGTACATATATTCAATGAGGCCCTTTATTCACCAAATGATACAGATTGTTTTTTTAAACTCCGTCTGTATTATAAAAAATAGTTTCAATAGTACAAGATTCAATATCGATCACAGGTGGGGTAGCCTAGTGATTAAAGCGTTCGCTCGTCACGCCGAAGACCCGGGGTTCGAATCCCCACATGGGTGAAATGTGTGAAGCCCATTTCTGGTTCCCCCCTCCATGATCATACTGGATTATTTCTAAAAGCGGCATAAATCTAAATTCAATCAATACTAATCAATACCGTTATAAATAGATTGATTATATCTGAATATTCAGCATACAGTGGATGGCAACTTGGAATGGACATCCTGTCTTTCTTTAGTTTATAAATATGATAACTTGATAAAAATCATGCCTTCTCATGGCGCTTTGTGATTTCTTGAGAATGTTTTAGGGTGGACATTTTCAGTTTTATGAAGAACACAACCAGCTGTCTAGCTCTGAGCAACTACCATTGCCCATTTCAAGTCACCTACAGACACGAATCAACTGGTTGTGTGTTCGAATCTTTGATTCGAAACGGTTACTATCCTTAAGACATGAAACCATTGCCGTGGGAGGGGGGTGGGGGTATATTTCTAAATGTCTCCTTCGGTTTGATCGATCGGCCTTTCCTTTACATGAAGTACGAAGCATCTATAACTGAACTATAGGGGAGTTCAACCAATATCTGCAATGTACTATCCATGATGCTCTACATGAAATGTTTGTATTTGATTCCTGGGATATATTGAATGAAAAAAAGGAATTCAAATTTCAGAAGTTTACATGCGTTGTAAAACAAATGTATCGACCAGATTGTTCTCAAATAAAAGAAATACGGCGCCGAGAAGAAAGATCTTTTTGACAGAAAACAATAAAATTCATGTTGTTAGCGTAAATATCTGAACCATTCACAACGTATACATATCGTTCCCAATCACAACCCAAGATTTGGACACGCGATACACAGAAACCAATACAGTAGAGAGAATTTTTACAAGGTTTAGGGTTTAGGGAGGAAGTATCTACTCGCGGTAAACCTAATTCGACACATGGAATTCTGATTATACTGAAGCCACATTGGTGAAATAAACGGAACACGTCAATTCCTGAAGGAGCTTAATGGAGCTGTGTTACCATGTGCACCGCGCTCTAACACAACCTTTTCATCATCTCTTAACACCCACTTCCAACAATCACATTCCGCTGAGGAAAGTAGTTCGTTGTTTGCTCTGTGTAATCAAATCTCTTTCTGGGGGCACGCAAAAAGATGAGGGCCACTTTTTTAAAGAAACACGTATATTAAAATAGGGAGGAATTCTAGAAGGAGGTTTTATGAGTGATAATTTGATCATGAACAGCGTGGGCTCGAGGTGCATCGACAATCGGCATTGCACTATTAATGCTAACGCAGAGGTAGGAGCTTAACGCTTTCGTCTGTAATAAAATAGCTATGGTATTGTCGTCTTCCTAGTATTGATATGAATGTGGTGCTACTTGGTAAAAGGATTTATTGTGCTGAGAATTACGCCTTATGCTACATGCATCGCCTCCATGCATTAAGGTGATCACGCAGTGAGGGTGGGTAGAACGGTTGCAAGGGGAAAGGGCCGTCATTTTCCGGCTAACATGACGTAACTGGGCAAGTAGTTGCATCGTTCTGGCATGCATCGTTAGCACTGGCATAATGTACGACAGTGTAGAGTCAGTGGTGGACCAGTGATTGTTTTCCGTCAGTAGCCCGTTACAGGCAACTAACTGTACTAGGACGTATACGGCCGGTTACTGTATATACCGTATACACCGGCCCTGTACTGGCCGAGTGTAGACAGTGCACTTCCTGTCTGATGAATTGTGGGAGATTATCTCATAACCATGTCATCTGTTCAAGAGACGCTGGCAAAAGGTAGAGTGTGACATTTCGGAACTTTTTCCAAATTTCTGAATGTAAATTGACTTAATGTGGCACTGACAAGTAACAGTATTTGTTGAGAAGCACCCATAAAGACCATATTTTCAAGTAAGGTTATGTGTTGAGCTAAACTCTGAACAATAACATGCAGCGTGAATTTCGTTGGGTCATTTAAAACATTCAGTATGCGTCATGTTGTCATATCATGGAAAACCTGTTGACATGTCTTATTTAAGAACATAAATTCAATAAGTGGCCTAGTTCATAGTATTGTTTGATAACCGTGTCATACTGAACAAACCATCAAATGGTTTAATAGAAAATGAAACTTTGAAAATTCTTTTAAAAACGACTTTATCAGGTGAATTGAATTCTGAAACTTGTGTTGTACAAGGTCATCCAAAGGATAGTGAAAGAATAAGGCATAATGTTTTCATTTTAATTTATGAAACTCATATGGATAGACTTGTGTTTTCCACTTACGACAAGCATGAGTTGCTGAAGGCCAATGCTAACCCGGATCTTTACCAAGAGCCTCTTCATAACGCGTGTCAACCACGTCATCGCCAGATCTCGTTATTCGCCTCTAATCACATGGCAGAACTTGTCACACTTGGCATTATAACTGCCGCGGTAGGAAGCTTGACTTTGTCCTCTTGAGGCTACTGTACATGGACACACATTTACATGTGACAATTAGCCGTCTGTTTCTGAAAAATAATCCCATGTAACCGATTCTGCTTACGCAAAATAGCGAAAACAGAAACCTGTCACGCCGTAACTTTGACGCTCAAGTGTACAGAGACTGAATTTGCAGTTGTGGATCTTAGAGAATGAGAACGATGTTTTAGCTCTTTGATAACATGATTCTGTTTAGACTGTAAACGTCATCAAATACAGAAACTACATAGAAGTAACTGGGGAATCTATGACAAAACCTCACGAAATGGTGAAGGCAGGTTCATCAACAACTGTGGCACCACGACAGGGGAATTCTTGCTAGTCGCTCTCAGAACACTGAGCTCTTATCACCAAGGGTACAGAAATCCTTTCAGATCAGTATTTGGATTTGGGTGGAACATTCGAGATTACAAACATCCGCGTCCTGTGCAATTAATACAACCCTGGAGATATTTACAAAAGATAGGCTTGTGTTAAAGAATTTTGTTTGCATATTTCATTTAATTTCAGCCACTCTAAAATCAAATGTTTGCTCATTATGTTACATATTGTTTTAGAGAAGCAGTATTGACACTTGGTGGCATGGATGTTGATTTTCACTACAATGATTTGTGCGAGAGGAAACTATTTCACTGATAGAGCCATAATGAGAGATTACCTAATAGAACTGGTGTCACCTACAGTGGCCTTTTCAGTATTGTGGATTCTACCTTACTACTCAAAAGAACTTTTGGAAAACAGGTTTCTTCATGTTATAGTAGTTAACTCACACACTGAACTAGACTCACACACTGATCCCCAGTTACTTGGTGACTCATTCACCCACCCGTCTATCTTCTCATTCACCACCCAGCCCCCAACCCCAGCCAGTCACTCACTCACCCATCCACCAATCCACCAAGTCACTCATCTAACCAGTCACCCACCCACCAACCAATCCACCCAATCACTCATCTAACCAGTCCCTCATACACCCACCAATCCACCCTGTCACTCATTTAACCAGTCACTCGCCCACCCATCTGTCTATCCACTCACCCACGCATCCACCCACCCACCTATGATGTTCTGAAGCTTTCCTGAAAAGGCTGCTTTCTACTGTTTTTATCTTTGTCATGACCAATGCTCCTGGCCTAACTGAGCCACCCAGAAAGTCAGTCAGACACCCACTCGCTCGGTGTGCTATGGTCCAGGGTCCCGTTCCACAAAGTGATCGTAGCACTACAACAGTCGTAAGTCTATGTTAAAGTATGGGAGTTACGATCATTTTAACGCTACAACAGTCGTAAGTGTATGTTAATGTATGGGAGTTACGATCATCTTAGCACAACTGTCGTAAGTGTATGTTTAAGTATGGGAGTTACGATCATCTTAGCACAACAGTCGTAAGTCTATGTTAAAGTATTGGAGTTACGATCATCTTAGCACAACAGTCGTAAGTGTATGTTAATGTATGGGAGTTACGATCATCTTAGCACAACAGTCGTAAGTGTATGTTAATGTATGGGAGTTACGATCATCTTAGCACAACAGTCGTAAGTCTATGTTAAAGTATGGGAGTTACGATCATTTTATCGCTACAACAGTCGTAAGTGTATGTTAATGTATGGGAGTTACGATCATCTTAGCGCCACGTCCGTTTCGTGGAACGGTCTAATCATGAATCCCCACAGGAGTGAAAAGCATTCCGAAAAGAAAAACGAAATAAAATCAAATATTTCAGAGTTTTTGTGCACTTCCGGAAATATTCACGACAGAGACTACACATCTGCATCCGCCCATTTGTTTCATCAAGCTCTGATACGAAACGCGAGCTGCCATTTCTTTCCCCTGCACATTGTAAACCCTGTTTCGCTCGTGTGGCAACGGAGCCATCTGTAAATCGTCCTGAAAGTATAAAGATAGGATCTCCCTAGAGATGTGTGCGAGTGAAGTGAAAGTCGTTTGCTTTAGATTTAGGAACTTAGTTTTCGGTGGGCGTTTAGGAAATATACGCTCCCAGACTTTGAACCACTGGAACTACTGCTGACAAAAAGCTATGCCTTTATGACTTTTTCGAGAGGAAACCAGCTCCGGGATAAGGTTTTCCCATTAGCAATTAACGTGCTTGGCAGACGCGGTACGTGAAATTGGGACAAGTTGTGTCCTCGAAGAACGAAGGTAAACATTGTTGGATGACTTCGGTATATATCTGATTAAACGTATTGTGACTACCCAAAGAACACGTCATCCATAGTGTTAGTGATTATTTAGTCAGTAAAATTTGGCAAGTCATGTATGCCTTTTGTTATGTCCAATGCTGATGGTGGGAACTGATAGGATCTATATTAATCATGATGTTTCTTTTCTCACGCTGGGGTCCCTTGAGAGGATGAGTCGTCATCACTTCCGGTGCACAGAACGACCTTCACCTTCATGACACTAAAGGACATGGGAAGATCTCTGTGTGAGAAAGTTCTACGTTGGCTTGTACGTTGTTACTACAGCGAGAATCTCCGTTTACTAAAACAACAAAAACTTCAATGAGGTTCCGAGTCAGTGAAAATACGGCCACGCAAATGTCAGCGTGCCCTTGAAGCGTGTCCGGTTGTTTTTACATTATATTTGTTCAAAGTAGTTTTAAATAATTTACACGCTTTATCTACGGAAACCTAAACGCCCACTTTTCAAGCAAAAACTTATCGCCGATGTTGCAATTCCAGTGACAATTAGGCCATCTATGTAAGCTTGGGAAAAGAAACGATTTAACTGAAAAGGTTTTCGGTATGTCGTGACATTTTTTGCTGTAACCAATGCATACAGCCTGATAGAGATCTTGGATGTGTAGGACCACACGAGCGACATGCTAAAGCGCCCGGCTGGTGATCCAGCGAGGTTGAGGTGTCGGGACTTTGTGTGCAGATTCTTTCCATGTTGTCACAACCCTCAGTGTACCGTACACAACCCTCTGCACTTAAAAGAACCCACGAATCCGCTGGGATATGACCAGATGGATGGTGACCACATGAATACGTGCAAACAGCTAGTTGAGGGTACAGCAACATGCGGTACACATGGACGGAGTACTGTGACTATGTGCCCCAGTCCACCCGACTGTGAATAGGTACCTCGATAGTATGAGAGAGCTACAAATAAATCGGTGCGCCTGACATCCAGTGATAGAGGGAAATATATGTTAGCGCCTTGAGCAAGCACCAGTTGCCTGGATATGTGATCAATATCATATAAATGTCCTATAACTTAACATAACGTTCTGTTGTTCATACATTTACATAAACACATGCTAGTGCTTGACAGGTGTCCTTCCTAACCGTATCCCCAATCTACTGGTATCCTGTCTTACTGTGTCCAAACTAGTGAGGTGTCCTGTCTATCTGTGTCCATACAAGCAGAGCGTTTTTGATGCAGTCTTCTAGATCACATCAACCCCGGCAACCATAAAGCGGGGGCACTTATTGTTGCCCGGACTGGCAATCATCATAAAGGAGACAAGCGGATAAATGGCGGGAGTCATCTAACAGAACAGATATCTATGTTAAACTGGGGGATGGTGACTCAGTGGGTTAGCATCTGTGCCTTCACACACACACACACACACACACACACACACACACACACACACACACACACACACACACACACACACACACACACACACACACACACACACACACACACTTTCTATCAAATACACACTTTATTTTTCTCTCTCTCTATCTATCTATCTATCTATCTATCTCTCTCTCTCTCTCTCGCATGCATATATACACTCACACACAGCCTGTCTCTCTCTCACACACTCTCAGTCTCGTACACACCCACACCCACACCCACCATATCTCTCTCCCACACTCTGTCTGTCTCTGTCTCTATTTCGTACACACGCCTCACACACTCTCTTGTCACACACTCTGTCCTCACTCCCCTCTCTATCTCTATCCCTCTCTTTTTTCGCTCTCTCTCTCTCTCTCTCTCTCTCTATATATATATATATATATAATATCACACACACACACACCAACACACACACACCCCAACACACACACACACACACACACACACACACACACACACACACACACACACACACACACCACCACCACCACCACCAGTGAATGAACATGAGATTCAGAGTGCACAAGGGCGCATGTCACCAGGCGTGACTGTTTGCCATGACCCGTTTAACTAAACTCATTACGTGTGAAATGAGATATTTAATAAACACATAATTGCTTTTAAATAATTTCCCAGTTTCCTGCCAAAAGTAGTTCGGCAGACCACGTTGGGAAAAAATCATTTCATGTATTTTTATTGACTTGAGAATTAAACCACAGACTTTTCTCAACGACATTCATCACAACTATATCCCATCCAAGATCCAATCATTTCGATCACAGCATCATGAACAGAGATACAAGTGTCAGCTTTATTTGTGTTTGACACGACATGGCAGTTGAACTAAGTGCAGATTTATAGTAACGGCCGAAATAATAGTCGGGCAATTAGGACTGCTCTTTGTCAGATGCGACCGAAAGACATCACAAGAACGAGGCGTGTTTCGTATCAAAACGACCCTATTACCGAATACTGTAGGAACTTTCTTTAACGAACACCAGCAACCATCCAATCAGGATATGCGACGAAATCCATTTCAGTGCCATTATGGCAGTGATGCTCAGTTATGTATTTATGCACCAGCACATATCTGCAATCTTTAAATCAATAAGTTCATGATTGATCATATTTCGAGTTATGACACCCAATCTCCCTTGACCGCATGTGTTCATGCGTCAGCATTTGTCAGAGGCGTATCAATACAGTAGGCCTTGTGGTTCACTGGTAGTGATGACAGCTAATTCTAGATTGAGTAAGTGAGTGAGTTGGGGTTTACTCCGCGAAAGTTATATTCCATCAATTCTGGCCAAAGTGGACAGAAATAGCCCCCAGAGATTGCACCAATACAAAAATTCGATTCCGAATATTCGTCGTACCTCGTTATAACCATCAGGGTTCCCCATCGTCCTGGACAGATTTTGAAAAACAACCCCAAACCAAAAACCAAAACAAAATAAAATCGTAAACATTTTGAAATGTGTATTGACTGACACACAAGCTACAAACATCTCGTAGCTGTTGCTGAAACACCGCAGATATCGTGCTCATTAGCGACACTTTCAGTGCTTCACAGCCCAGACAGAAATATTTTATTAAAGTGTCACGTGATAAATCACAGGTAAAACAGGATTGCAGCTGCTTAGGTAGAATATATCAACCATAAATTGGCTTACGAGGCACTACCAAACAGACTAGAAAAGAGTGTACAATGCACAGCCTGGACGGCTTCATTGTGTTCATGGCATACATAAAAAGTATATAGGTAAAACATATTAAGAATGCAACTACCTACCGTTAATAGTACCAGCAAAAACTTTAAGAATCCTGATTTTAGCAGTATGCATTACCATAATTAATTTCAAATAATCACTGTCATCTGGACTGAATGTAAATCCATTCATAAAATTACTTTTAAGACCATGGTAAATGGCACAGTTTAAAAGAAAATGAACTTCAGACTCTACGGAATCACAAAATTGGGCATAATCTTTGATTTATTGGTGTGAGGGGTTTGCTATACGTTTCAGTATTAAGAGATAAGATACCACCACGAAATCTACTTAGATTACTTCGACTATGTCTAGACATAATATATCTTATATACAGTTCTGGTCTACAATCTCTGTCAAACAACCTGTAAGTGCGTAACTTACATTACCGTCTGCCTTGCCTGCTCAGAAACCCACCTTTCCTCATCTAATCTACCTAAACGTTTTTTAATGACTGGTATTTTGGAACTGATACTGTTTGCGATGTCGATGTTTTATGTCGATGTTTACGGTTTAATAGCATGGCCCTAAACGGACGATAGCATGGCGACAGCAAATCTTGTCACTGTGTTCCCGCTGATGCGGCCTTGTTGATGCTGGTGACGTCACTGTGAACATCCGGTTGCGCAGATGAAGAAAGTCACCCTCGGCCTTCCATTTGTGGGAATGTCAGATATCTGATGAATCTGGATGGCGGGTGCCGTTATGATGGTCTGTCTCGTCTCACTTGACAGTCACAAGCAAAACACCTCTCAAAATGCATGCTTTCAAAATTCTCTGTGTACTTTCTATTGTAAGTCTGTATTTATGAATACGCACTGGACGTAGAAATCGAAGGATCATAATCTGGAACTCACATCATTGAATCCTGGCACTTAAGGGGACATAACTGCATAGTGACCACAATGCCACCGGTGGATCTCGCTGATCTTCACACCTAATGGAGATCCACAGCATTGCAGCAGTCCTCAAGCAATTGTATATCCTGCTCCTCATGGATTGTAAATTATCTGGCTGATCTGGTGTTTATTACACTATGTGCCCTGTCTGTCTGTGTCCATACTAGCGGAGTGTTCCGTCTAAGTGTGCCCGTACTAGTCAGGCGTCCTGTCTGTCTGTGTCCATACTAGCGGAGTGTTCCGTCGAAGTATTGCCAAACTAGTCAGGCGTCCTGTCTATCTGTGTCCACACTAGCGGAGTGTTCCGTCTAAGTGTGCCCGTACTAGTCAGGCGTCCTGTCTATCTGTGTCCACACTAGCGGAGTGTTCCGTCTAAGTGTGCCCGTACTACTCAGGCGTCCTGTCTGTCTGTGTCCATACTAGCGGAGTGTTCCGTCTAAGTGTGCCCGTACTAGTCAGGCGTCCTGTCTATCTGTGTCCATACTAGCGGAGTGTTCCGTCGAAGTGTGCCCGTACTAGTCAGGCGTCCTGTCTATCTGTGTCCATACTAGCGGAGTGTTCCATCTAAGTGTGCCCGTACTAGTCAGGCGTCCTGTCTATCTGTGTCCACAATAGCGGAGTCCACTAGCGGTGACACTATACTCTGTCTCGCTGTCTCTCCATTTCGTACACACATCGCATACACTCTCTTTGTCACACACTCTCTCCTCTCTCCCTTCGATCTAGTGTATACTATGCTGCATATATAGAGGGTACATCCTCATCCACCTACTGGCCTTCAGTGTAATAAATTTAATAATAAATAAAAATAATAATCTTCAAACGCGTATACTTTCCAAACACCAAGTGATTGCTGGTGGCGCTTAATCAGAATCAGATTCATATTATCCTTGATACCCGAGGCTGCCTGTTAGGCGCTAAAAGATTATGGTCACATGGCTGTGACCAACCTGGTACCCATATTCTGCAGGGTGAACAGAGGCAATGTTGAACAACTCACTTGCCTAAGGTGAGACCACATGTGTCACATCGTGGGGCAAGACTGACGTCCCAGAAACTCTCAAGAGTTTCAAAGGATTGTCCGAGCTCGACGTTGCTTCAACTTCAACGGATTCGTGACCTGAGCTGTGTGCACTGGACCACATGCATATGCAGAGGGTCGTTTAAGCTATGCTCAGTTCACAAAACGAGTGTCAGAATCCTTGCATTTCAAAAGCGCGAGCGTGGCTGATGAATCAGTTCTTATACAACCTATGTCAAAATAGTATGAAAAATCATTCTCGTAGAGTGAGTGTCTCTTACTTATTTTTTATTACACCTTTCAGGCTCTCCATTAAGATAATGCACTGTTCAGCTATGATATTCAAGTTGTTCACTGGTCACGAGGGGGACAAGGATTGATGTACCCTCTATGTTTGTGTTCCCTGAGCCCGAAGGGGAACATAAACAGTGAGTGAGTGAGTTCAGTTTTACGCCTTTTAACAATATTCCAGCAATATCACGACGGAAAACACCTAGAGTGGGCTTCAAACCGGAACATAAACAAACAGAGGGCACTTCAGCATAAGGACCCCATGAGAGTAATATCTCACCAAATTTTTAAAACACTTCAATGTTAATTTTGAAATGTATGAAGCATGAAGTACCAGAGTTAGGCAACAAACGAGACACCTTTGAAACGAAATACCAAACGAATCCCCATAGTTCGGCATTTCCAGTGGGTAACATAGAAAATGTACATTGAATGGTTCAGCCAATCAGAAAACGACATTTATGTCTGATCTATGATAAGACTTTATCCAGCTCAAGGAACATATACGAATAATGAGGAAATATCAACCCATGTTCCCCTCGTGACTATTGAACAACTTACAGTTGTGCCGTCATTTCGACTTACTTCATAAGAAGTCAATGACGCCTGCCCGACAAATTGATCGTCTTCCCATCAGTTAAGACAGAGATAAAGAGACTGCTTGAAACCATAGTCAGCGAGACAACATTTTCATCACCACGGTGTGGAACTGGTACCAAAGAGGAACTTTAATGGCAAACAACTGCTTCAACAGACACCCCGCGTTCTGAACGTTGGCACCAGGGCAATTCATTGTACCCCCGGGTGTTTGGTCAGTCATAGACGTCCAGTTTGTTGTCATCCTAATAGTCGCTCAGCGGACTACTTATGTCGTTAAATAGTAACTGGTGTTAAAGTGTTTATGACACGTGAATAAATTATTTGGTGACTTTTAACTCAGTGCAACTTTTGGTGCTGTATTTGCTGTCTGTGCTTTTCACTGAGTGAGTCAGTGAGCTGGATTTATGGCATTGGAAAGATTATTTCGGGATATTGATGAATTGATACTATGAAACAAATGCTGTTCGGGGAATTCTCAAGTTTTCGCTATCTCAACATATGAGAAAATTACAATCACTTCCAGTTGTAATTGTAATTTTGAGACTTTCATAAAAAATCTAAATACTGAAATATAACGTGAAAAAATTAGAATCTTTATGTGCAGAGCCTTTAATAACTGTATCATTAATTATGACCTGTCATTTTTAACAGCAACACCCTTGTACGTCCATCCACTTGACATTGTACAGGGAATGTAACATCGTGGAACTCATTGTTAATATATGGTATAAAAATGAAATAAAATAAAAAGCATAAAGTATACATGCGTAAAAAAACTGATTATGACGAAAATGCTAGAACACAAAACGTAAGATCTGTTTGATTGGCATTTTAGAGTGAGTGAGTGAGTTTAGTTTTACGTCGCACTCAGCAATATTCCAGCTATATGGCGGCGGTCTGTAAATAATCGAGTCTGGACCAGACAATCCAGTGATCAACAACATGAGCATCGATCTGCGCAATTGGGAACCGATGACATGTGTCAAGCAAGTCAGCGAGCCTGACCACCCGATCCCGTTAGTCGCCTCTTACGACAAGCATAGTCGCCTTTTATGGCAAGCATGGGTTGCTGAAGGTCTGTTCTACCCCGGGATCTTCACGGGTCATGGTATTTTAGAAGTTGATGAATGATATTAAGAAACTAATGATACTTTATGGATAACAACTTCTTTATTTTATCATCATAAAGCATCACACTTTCCTAAACGTAAGGCTAGAAATCTCATGTCGTGGCTTGGCTTTCTCCTGCTTTCTTTTTTATTTTGTTATTTTTTTCTGTTTTGTTTTATTTTATCAGGGCTCTTTGTAACAAAAGTCGAGAACGCGAGAATCTCGCATTCATAGTTTGCAAATCAGGCCACAAAAAAAGAACAACAACAACAAAAACAAACAAAAAGAAAAACAAACAAACAAACAAACAAAAAATCGCGGAGGATCACGCAAACAATCCTCCCGTTTTATGTGACGAGGTTTCCAAACCTTGTGTTTCGGGATATTTCACAAGTGGGTGACGCGGACTGGGTTCTACGCATTTACGACTGACTAAAACAGTCGCCCTGAATACTCCGTTACACGAATACAGAGGTTTCACTATATACAGGGAGGGCGAACACACCTACAACTACCCCACCTAAAGTACCGTTATATTGAAGAAGACGAGACACGCGTGGTTCAGTCGCCGCAATTCGTTGTGTAGAGTTGCGTCCCTTGGGACGTCAGGAGCATGATATTGTGCTCGAATCGCGTCTCATTTCGATAATGTTTCAATAATTTGTCAGCATCATATCCAACCAAGTGGACGACATCCCAGATCTGCATCATTTCGGGACATCCTTCCACACTGATCTGCCACAAGATGTAACGTATGTAGAGCCCTTAAAACGTATGCAGCGTTCAAAATAATCGACGGCTCAGAGGCCCAGCGCCTGTTGTTATTGTATCGGGCCGGCAGTTTCAAATATATGCTAGCCCTTTTGGCCTACAGTACATTCTCTGTCTTGCTTGTAACTGGGATCTTTCCCTTTTTTGGTTATTAACGTTCGGGATTCATCAATGATGAATTGATACGATAACGAAAGTTTCACTTCCTGGCATTTCAGCGTTTTGTGCAAAGGAATCAACACCAGTCTTTAACAAAAAAAAATGACAAAAACAAAAACAAAAACCAAAAACCAACAAAAACCAACAAATAACCAAGCAAAACAACAAAACAACAACAACAAAACAAAACTGTTTAGTCTGTCTTGTTTTCATTTAATTGATTTGTCTTTAACAAAATGAGCCTGCAGTTTTCCTACAGTACTTGCTGTTGCAGGTGACAGCATGTAAAAGTGTTGCAAGCACCAAACGAATGATACTGTACATGGGCGGTGGGGAGACCGTGTGGTTAAAACGTTATCGAACCTCTGTTCGATTCCCACATGGGTATAACGTGTGAAGCTCATTCTTAGTGCACTAGCAATAATGCTCAAGCCGATGTGAAACTCACTCACTCACTCAGCCATAGCGACTATAAACCAGACTTACTCACGGCACAAATATCCATGGATTTATTAAGAGTCAAAATTATTAATTCCACTGGTCACAATCACGCTAATTATGCAGATACCAACCAGCTCTTAAATCTGATGTCACAGTTAGCTGAAACATGCCACCATTCACAGCAGGCGACATGGAATTTGCCCACTGCTCGAAATAACCTTTCTGCTTTTGTATATCTTTCAATTAACTCAATTTATTATTCGCCTCATTAGAATACTAATTTTTAAAATAAGACTACGTCATGCAGGGAAAGGTTGGTCTTTGCCGGTCGAGTCGCGTTGGTGCTTCTCCCGAGCTATAAACTCGCTCTGCTAAGTGCAGTTTCACATGACCCACGTTGTACTGTATAATACGTGAGACCTGCATCAGAAGCCTGGACCTGCAGATGTGAGATGCAGATGAAACGGTAGATCGTAACACTGATTGTTAATTACAGACCTAACTGGTAGATATTACGCGTATCACACAGTTGTTATATCAAAGCGTATTCTCGGTGCAGCTGCATCTATGGATTTCAGTTGTAGGAAAATATTATCGTTCATGTGCGCAGTGAGTGTGTGAGTGAGTGAGAGTGGATTTACGGCTTTTAGCAATATATCAGCAATATCACAACGGGGTTAGCAGAAATGGGCTTCGCACTTTGTACCCATGTGGGAAATCGAACCCGGGTCTTCGGTGTGAGGAGCGAACGCTTTAACCACTAGGCTACTACACCGTCCCTCATACATACTTCTGAGTGTGACTGGTAACTTCACAACAGGATCATCCTAGTTTTATATTCGTGAGTCAGGGCGTTAAGTACATGAATATATAATTATGTATATACTACTGTGTTTTGTGAAATGACTTGACACACTGTACCCATGTGGGGAACCGAACTCGCGTCGTCGGCATGACGGGTGCATACTTTAATTACTAGACAGTTCAACTGCCACAATGATATTATAAACTCCTCTGTCTCCAAATGGGTTGCAATGACATGCACTTAATTTAGTAAGACCACTCTGTCCAGTTGAAGTCCCTTCTCAAAGTCTTGGGTTGCTGAAGACCAATTATACCAGTCCCTATTAAAACGTCTTTAATATGAGTACGCCTGCTGCTTGTCTAGACAGGATGTGTCCAGGCACATGCATGCGAGAAGTCGAACCAAGACGAGAGCTGAGAGGGCGAACACACCTTCAACTACTCCACCTAAAGTGCAGTTACTATGGAGAATGTTTAACCTTGAGTGGTTATTCGTTTTATCATTGACATCTGTTGCCAATATTCTTGTAACATGTCAGATTTGAAATATGTGAACTCATTCCACATAAACCGAGGTTACAGCGTTCACTAAACTTAGACCAGTTTTCGATTCCCCACATTTCTATACTACTGGAATATTGGTAATAGCGGCGTAAAACCACACTCACTCACTGACAATTGATTAAATCAGGTGTAGTCTCGAGGCCTGAAGCACAGATCAGTCTCCACTCACCTGTTCCCAAACACCTGCGAGATCACGATCACTTCACAAACACTGAACATTGGCTGGTGTTGCCAAACCCGGACATTTCTCGTTACCTACATACAACCAACTACCCCCTGTCAGAAATTCCACTAATTAGTTCATCTTTTCATCACCGAACCAGAACATTACAAAGTTCGGCCATGGAATCGTCTCAGGCCTCCCCTCTATAATCCGAACATGGGAGCATTGCCTCATTATATCGGCAGTCCCAGGAACCACGCACAGATTGGATAGCTCTGTTTCAACGAACGCTGGCTTGAGTTGGCAGAGAGTTTAAGACAAGCCGGCCTAGAGGATTGCTACATTACTGTCAAATAGCCCGTACTGCCTGATTGATTTCAGAGTTGTCTGTTTCACCGAATTCCCCCCTTACTGGTTAGGATTTAAAGTCTTGTTCATTACGAGGGCCGTGGATAGGATTTAACACGCACTAAGGTGAGTACTGTCTCAATTACGATGATTGTTACCTAATTTATGTACTTGATGTACTCTGATTTTTAGACTTTATTGACCATATTCCGTTTTGCATCTTTCTGATTGATGTTACTCCGATTCCATTGTCAACGTTTAAAACATCAGTATGAAAGTAATTATATCAATGCCTCTAAGTAGAATGATAAACGTCCACACGTGGTTTAAAATATATTTCAAATTCAGTATAAATTCATTTTTATCTCTTTTTTATTGCAAGTGTTACGTTAATATCAATGGTTTTGAATTTAAGAGTAAAATAGTAAAAAATATTCACACGCGGGTTAATTTGCAATCTGAACTTGACATAAGATCAGAGGAATAGTTTTGTACAAAGGCACCAGTCTACAACAGCACCCTGTACTATGATCCTGTACAATGGCACCCTGTACTATGATCCTGTACAATGGCACCCTGTACTATGATCCTGTACAATGGCACCCTTGTACGACATCCTTCTTTATTCGAGATAAGAATGGATCAGAACCTGTGCGCTGATTGTCGTAATTAAGTGCATATAAGAGGCACTATATGTGATTAGAACAAATTAATACACAGTCACACCATGAACCATTGGTGTCGCTGCTGTTGATGAGGGTTCAGCAATTAATGACTGTCCACGCCGTAAACTGGTGGAATCGTACCGTGAACTTTTGAATACCAGCATCGTATTATCCATGTGAATGTCATCGACGGCTAGTTGGTGTCAGAGTGGAAACTGATCGATGGTTCCATGTCCGGATCAAAGCTGCTGTTCGGTTTGTTAGTCTTCAGCGGAGTTGTCTGCAAAAACAGATTTGTCTGCAAGGGATGTAGATGTTTTATCTCTGCGAAATACAAGTAATCAATAGATCCGAAGTTACATTACTTGATTGAAAGACGCTGTGTAATGCCATTCACATTCTCAATGGAAAATCACCGTTAGTTTTGGTAGAGGAAAGTCTCAAGCGTAATAGTAGCTTGTGGTGGACAACGATTGACTCATATGCATGTATACTCATATACGTTTGTACTTGTGTATATGCCTAGAAACTAACGTGGTATAATATACATGGTATACATCACTCTTAAGTGTAATAGAAACATAGTTCCCACATATAGGATAGGTTTGTTGGTCTTACTGATTAACTGATTAACAGGAGCGGAATACTGTCCATCCCAAAATCTGAAAGATCTTGTCCTTTATGCAATTCTTCAGTTGCAGATGAAATACAGTTAATGACAGTCCATTTTATGAAGATTTACGTTACAGGTATATCCCAGAATATTATCTATCCAAACCATCACTGATACATTTTACTTGTATATCAACAACTAACAATGAATGCACCTACGTAATCTAGCTCTCTCGTTAAATATGCATTTATTCGCCGCAACGACCAATTACAATTAATCATATCCTAATGTATATCCCTACAACATGTATCGCAACTCGCTTGTATAAGGCCGGTGGAATAAAATACAATAAACAGTCGTTTGTCTATCTATGCACGATATTCACCACCATGTAACGATAAAAAGTCAACAAGTGGTTTACATATTCTAAAATATAGCAACAGGTGTGGAATGTTAAAAAATCTTATTATTATTGACATGTACGATATCATTAGGCAGTTCATTAAGGTACAATGAGCAATGGGATAGTCCAGCGGTTTAGGTGTTCGCTCATCACGCTGAAGACCCGGGTTCGATTGCCGACATGGGTACAATGTATGAAGTCTGTTTCTGGTGTTCCCGCGGTTATATGGCCGGAATGCTGGCGGGGGCGGCCCAAAACCATATTCACTCACATATAACGGTACAGGGCAAAATTGCTTAACACAACATGGCCATTTCCCTCAGACCCATTAACACAAATATCTTAAACTGGTCTTGAAATGACCTTCCCTGTTTAGTGAACAAATGATTGTAACAGTAATGGTGATGTTTGATGGGATAATGATGATGGGCAATAATGACAGAGTTACAATCAAAGACTAAGCAATGCTTTCACATTTTATGGTAGACACGCAGAGGACGTTGCTATATTTCACGCAAGAGCGAACAGATGATGACTGATGCAATTATGTTTCTACCTTGTACCATGTCTTCCCGAGTGTTTTCAGCTGAACATTGTCTTTGCATGCGTTTGTCATGAGGACCAACGGGTGCATTTTTTTTCGAGAACATCTAGAAGGATTCTCATTCAGTGATTAAGATATTATGGCACCATAGACTAACGGGATCGGATGGCCAGGCTCACTGGCTTTTCAAGGTTCATGCTGTTGATCACTGGATTGTCTTGTCCAGACTCGATTATTTACAGGCCGCCGTCATGCAGCTGGAATGTTGTTAAACAAAGAACAATGAAATAAACCAATCCCTTGTACAGAACTTTATTTATGAGCGCCAAAATATTTCAAAGATAAGCGCTGTCCGTTTTATTTGAGAATAGTGAAACATTGGTTTGGACGCACGTTACAATAATAGTCGAAACGATTGTATCCCTGAATTATCACCTCCCAGTGGATCTACGTCACACCAAGCCATGCATGGCAGTTAGTGTTACCCAATATCACCAATGCCTCCTATGAACAGACGCTGAGTGGACTGACTGGCTGTACCGTTATTTGGCAGTACTCTAAGACACCAGGGCCCTTTACTGTAACTCGCACATACTCATATAACACGACCAGACACATTTCTCATCTCCGAGTAGAAATAGTTCACTTGCACAGTAATTACGATAAGGAGGAATCAATGGTTTAATAATACACCTCACACGTGTGCAACCGCCATGGTCTTGGGTGCAGTTATATGTTTATGTTACAACGACGCTCCGTCGAAGCAAACATTGCAGCCTTGAAACAGCAGAGTTGATCCTGAAGATGGAATGTTTGTTCTCCATTCTGGGTGAAGTAACACATTCATTGTTTGTTTGGGGGATTCAGAATATGACTTTAAAAGACTCAAGGACCTATCTTCTTTTGGCACACGTGTCAGAGCATGAATGGTGATGGTGTTCAAGAGCATTGTTTAAGGGAGCATTGGTTTCTTCTGATATGGCTTCATTATTGACTGATACTTCGGCACCTGAAGTGATCACTTCAATTTCAGTATATATAGCATCGAGTATCCGGTATGTCTACCTGTCCCCCTCGATACAACCAACGCCGTCTGCCTGCCCCCACCCTCTAACAGGTGTTTATACAACCACCGCCTCCTACCCCGCCCCCTTCCTCTAACATGTGTGTAAACAAACACTGCCCTCTGCCTGTCCCCATCCTCTAACATGTGTCTTTACAACCACCACCTTGTACCTCTATCCATTCTCTACCATGTGTCTATGCAACCACTGCCCTCTGTCTGTCTCCATCCTCTAACAGGTATCTTTACAACCACCACCTTGTACCTGTCTCCATCCTCTACCATGTCTCTACACAACCACCGCCTCCTACCTGCCCCCATTCTCTAACAGATATCTATACAACCACCGCCTCCTACCTGCCCCCACTCTCTAACAGGTGTCTATACAATCACTGCTTTCTACCTGTTCCCACCCTCTAACATGTATCTAAACCACCACTGCCCTCTGTCTGTCTCCATCCTCTAACAGGTATCTTTACAACCACCACCTTGTACCTGTCTCCATCCTCTACCATGTCTCTACACAACCACCGCCTCCTACCTGCCCCCATTCTCTAACAGATATCTATACAACCACCGCCTCCTACCTGCCCCCATTCTCTAACAGGTGTCTATACAATCACTGCTTTCTACCTGTTCCCACCCTCTTACAGGTGTCTAAACAACTACCGCCTTCTACCTGTCTCCATCCTCTAACAGGTATCTTTACAACCACCACCTTGTACCTGTCTCCATCCTCTACCACGTCTCTATACAACCACCGCCTCCTACCTGCCCCCATTCTCTAACAGGTGTCTATACAACCACCGCCTCCTACCTGCCCCATCCTCTAACAGGTGTCTCTACAACCACAAGCTCCTACCTGTTCCCACCTTCTAACAGGTGTCTATACAACCACTGCCTCCTACCTGTCCCCACCTTCTAACAGGTGTCTATACAACCACAACCTCCTACCTGTCCCCACCCCCTAACAGGTGTCTAAACAACTACAGCCTTCTACCTGTCCCCATCCTCTAACAGGTGTCTATACAATCACTGCTTTCTACCTGTTCCCACCCTCTTACAGGTGTCTAAACAACTACCGCCTTCTACCTGTCTCCATCCTCTAACAGGTATCTTTACAACCACCACCTTGTACCTGTCTCCATCCTCTACCATGTCTCTACACAACCACCGCCTCCTACCTGCCCCCATTCTCTAGCAGATATCTATACAACCACCGCCTCCTACCTGCCCCCATTCTCTAACAGGTGTATATACAATCACTGCTTTCTACCTGTTCCCACCCTCTTACAGGTGTCTAAACAACTACCGCCTTCTACCTGTCTCCATCCTCTAACAGGTATCTTTACAACTACCACCTTGTACCTGTCTCCATCCTCTACCATGTCTCTACACAACCACCGCGTCCTGCCTGCCCCCATCCTCTAACAGGTGTCTCTACAACCACCACCACAAGCTCCTACCTGTTCCCACCTTCTAACAGGTATCTATACACCCACTGCCTCCTACCTGTCCCGATCCTCTAACAGGTGTCTATACAACAACCGCCTCCTGCCTGTCCCCACCTTCTAACATGTATCTATACAACCACAACCTCCTACCTGTCTCCATCTTCTAACAGGTATCTGTACAACCACAACCTCCTAAATGTTCCCACCTTCTAACAGGTATCCATACAACCACTGCCTTCTACCTTTCGCGATCCTATAACAGGTGTCTATACAACCACCGCCTCCTGTCTGTCCCCACCTTTTAACAGGTGTCTATACAACCACAACCTCCTACCTGTTCACTCCTTCTAACAGGTATCTATACAACCACTGCCTTCTACCTTTCGCGATCCTATAACAGGTGTCTGTCTATACACTCACCACTTTTACTCGCCTCATACTCCAACAGGTATCCATTCAGTCATGATATTCTACCCGCCACCACCCTTAACAGGTGTAACAACCACTCTCTGTCTCTCCCAGTATCAGCAGGTGTCTTTTCAATCACCGAGTAACATCGATGCCCCTGCTTTTATATGTGTCCATAAAACACAAACATCTACCTGCCACCATCTTACCCTCAACACGAGTCCATTTTCCTGCACAATCTGCCTGCATCTACTGCCTGACCCTCAATGAGATGCGCTTACAATAGATAAGCCATACTCTTTGTCCTTTCATTGATGTCATAATTTCAGTACACGTGAACACATTTCCTATCATGTGCCAAAATATCAGATGCACTGAGCCCTGCTAAGGGTAGATAGAAACGGACTTCCTTATGTCGAAGGGTTGACTCTCCTCAACCTTCTGTCTGACAAACAAATACTATGCAAAGGGCATACTGTAGAGATACCGGCCTAAGTCTTACGTGAACAGTAGAAGCATGGATGTTTTTCATGTCATTACGATAATTGTATGTCTTACGTAAATTGTAGTACAGGTGTTAAAAGTCATTATGATAATTGTACGTCTTACGTGAACCGAGGAAATATAAATATCTAAGATCATTTTATGCCTTATGTCAGTCTTAGAAGGACGGGTGTTTCAAGTATTTATGATAATTTTTTGTCATATGTAAGAGTGAGTGAGTGAGTTTAGTTTTACGCCGCACTCAGCAATATTCCAGCTATATGGCGGCGGTCTGTAAATAATCGAGTCTGGACCAGACAATCCAGTGATCAACAACATGAGCATCGATCTGCGCAATTGGGAACCGATGACATGTGTCAAGCAAGTCAGCGAGTCTGACCACCCGATCCCGTTAGTCGCCTCTTACGACAAGCATAGTCACCTTTTATGGCAAGCCTGGGTTGCTGAAGGCCTATTCTACCCCGGGACCTTCACGGGTCGTCATGTGTAAGAGGTGTAACGAATGTACGCTTTGTTGTGTCCCACACTCTAACAGGTGACACATAATCACTTGGATCCCACTGTCTTACCTGGGATCCCACTTTCACAAACACGAAAAACAAACAAACAAACAAAGGTGTTTTTTGGGTTTTTTTATAAAAAAACAAAAAAACCCAAAAAAAAAAACAAACAAACAAAACAAAACAAAAAACAAAACAAAAAGAACAACAGCAACAAAACCACGATAAAACAACAAAAAAGCATGGCTGGAGGTACCAAGACTCACAAATAGAAAGATACAAGTAAATCCCCGCTGAACTGAATCAAGGTGAGTTTAGTTTTACGCCGCACCCAGCAATATTCCAGCTATATGGAAGCGGTTTATAAATACTCATGTCTGAACCAGACCCTCCAGTGATCTGTGATCAACAGCATGAACATCTGCCCAGTTGCGAAGCGAGTACATGTGTCAAGCAAGACAGCGAGTCTGACCACCCGATCCAGTCAGTCGCCTTTAACGACGAGCATAGCTGCCTTTTGTGGCAAGCATGTGTTGCTGAAGGCCTATTCTACCCTGGATGTTCATAGGGTCCTGAATCAAGGTACCTCACCTTAAGCTTAGTCTTGAAGAACATGCGTCCTCTGACTGATCACTCCTCCGGAAACATGGCGGAGATCCCTTATATTACACCAATCTAGATGCCTAAACTAATTTCAATTGTTTCTACTACGTGCACAAGCTCATTAAAAGATATTTTAACAGGTAGTGATAATGAGTGGTTTGTTTTCTGCACCAAGTGCACCGGGTGATTGCACCAAACGCACTAACGCCTCAATACCCCGTGTTTACACTGAAAACTAGAGCCTCTAACACCGTGGACTCACGAATTAGTCCACTAAACGAAAAGGACTTCAAAAGCTTTTCATATTAAATCACTATTATCAAACCTGCCAAGACAAATACACTGCAGAACGAGGCAAACGGAACATTAGTTTTGTGTCCAAAGCTGGTATTTCAATTTACAAGATGTAAATAACTAAAAAAGCTGCCACGGTAGTGTAATCCCAACGCTCAAGGGAATGGCGTACTCCGTAAAAGATCTGCTATAACGTTTGTGTCATGCAAGAAGATATTGGCTTTACTGAAGAAATGAATGTTTTTATTAGCATCGCTCCTTATAGAAATTGGTATCTTTTCTTGGAGAGATTGTGCTGAGATTTGCTTCTTTGGCGCCTGGTATATCGAAAAGTAGAACCGCTAGGTGGAAACTGCTACAGAAAAACATGCGAGGTATAAGGTGTAGTAGGGTATTTGCGTGTCATTGGGTATGTCGTACCTGATGTAACATAACGTCTTTCAATATGAAGAGACGGTGGGGTGGCCTAGAGGTTAAACGTTCGCTCGACAAACCGAAAAACCTGGTTCGATTCCCTACATGGGTACAATTTCTGAAGTCCATTTCTGGTGTCCCCTGCTGTGATAATGCTAGAATATAGTGCTAGAAACTAAACTCACTCATTCAATGAATACGCGAATTAGGACTGGCACTGGCAAGCAGACGCTCTATCCACCATGCTAGGCACGCGCTCATTATAACTGATTAGCTAAATTGAAAACTGAATAATCCTATTTATCATTTGATACATATTTGCGGAAAATGTGTAATTCTACGGCTCGTCCGTCCATTCTCTATCAAGATTCGTCATCGGTGTAAATAACCATTTCTGATATTTTATAAATTTATATTTTATACATTGTAACAAGAATTTAAGTAGTATACATAAATATTCAATTGGCTTTCGACACCCCCATCTCCATATTATTTGAGTACCTACGGGGAACTATGCGTGAAGATGCGTGTTACAAGTGGTCTTAAGCGACCTATGCTTGTCGGAAATGGTATTGGATATTGAGATGGCAGCGCCACCTGTAAAACACCGTTTCTTGTGCAGTAGCTTACGTCGCAGTCGGAGCACAAAATGTTTGAAATGTTCAGCTTTCACTGAGGTTGAGGCCTAATTTCTGTCAAAGTACTAATATTCTACCCTAGAACGTAATGCACTTTGAGAACCTTCGTAAATGTGATCATAACTTTTGAAATAACGCTCGCAACTTGTCAAGCTGACCATCGTCTGCTCCAGTGAAAAGCCAAACATAATAAAAAAAAAAAAAAAAAAAAAAAAAAAAATACCATTGAACATCCTGCTGCAGAATTCGTTCCAGGCATGTGACCTCTGAGTTCATTTACAATACCACTGAGATGCGCAGACATGACACATTTTATTGTCCCTGCCATGACGGGCCATGCAGACAAGAAGAATGAATGTGCAAATGATTGAATAACTTACCTGTAAATGCGTTTATTTTTAACAAATTTCACACAAAAAAAACAAAACAAAACAAAAAAAAACCCATTAAAATAATCAAGAAAAAAAATACCAGTTTGCTTGGCTTTTAATCAAAATGATACTTTATGTTTGTTGGTTTCTGTGGAGAAGAATGCATCACATACGCTTTCATACAAGGGCGTTACCCTGCGAAATAACGAGCTTGCGGACAAGACTCGAAATGTACGCTGCATTGGAAACCAGCGGACGACAGAACATTCTAACAATGAATTTATGAAATGTGAGGTGATATTTATTGACGGAATTACGATATTTTTTTACGGAATTACAGTTTTGATAATCTACTGATACGCAATAATGTCCATGATCATCTTTTTCGTTATTACCCCGAAACACGTGACACCATGGTAATAAAATGACTTATTACTCGCCCGTGCACACGAATGTAAAACTACTAGACTATGACGTCAGAATGATTCACAGTTTTGACGTCACAATGCTAATGCCGCAGTGTCCTTTAACTTAAGAAGGAAGGTCGTTCAGTATCCTGTATATATTACCAAATGTCGAGCATGTTTTTAACAACCACCGTTTCTATACTTTGCTAACTGCAGTGAAGTGAGCGTTTTCAGAGCATAATCAAAACCTTGCAGAGCACAATGGGGAATTTGATGACAAGGCAATTTACTTTCCACTTTTATGCGAAGCATAGTTCACTACAGGATGCAAATCAAAAACATACAGCTGTCGTATGTATTACGTGTATTCAAGGTTCACTCCGTAGATACTTCTTCTGACAACCGCTCGTTGCGTATTTTAATATAAACCATACCTTAGCACTAAATGATATATTTTGCGCTTTCGTTTCAATTCATTTCTTGCCTCTACCGGGCTCTCTTCCTGTTATCATTGGAATTCACATCCAGAACTCAAAAAAAGTTTTGAAAGCTAAAACCTTCTATAATTTTACCAGACATGTGAGATTAAGTCTGCGTGGCTTGTCGGGGTAGCAAAGTGGGCTTGTTGGCTGAAACTGTCGTTGATGTGGAGGGTGAGGTGAGACGCGGTGTCACAGTGGTTCGAGCGACCGTAGTTATTAGGCTGACCCACGACTTGTGGTTACACGAAATTAAGTTTGTTGGTTATCAAAATAGCAAACTATCTGCACTGAATTAATTTTGTTAATTATCAAAATAGTTGACTATCTATCTTGCTTTAATTGCCAGAACAAGTTTCCTCGTTATCTTAATACGACACGCTGTGTAAGGTACTTAAACGTCCCTTTTCCTCTTTGAAGACTGGTTTCCAGCCTCACTGTTCACAGCGGCTCGAGGTAGGGGTGGGGGATAGGGGTGCGTTTATTGAGAATTTATGCCTGCTGTTTGTGATGCAAAGGTTTTTAGAGATTACTTTATCTGGTGTTAAAGTCTGTTAAACATGCAAATTATCTGACTGCGTATCAGCTCAGTGTGTGACCCCTGTGGAGTGAGTGAGCGAGTGAGTGAGTAAGTGAGTATGTTTTACGCCGCCTTTAGCAATATTCCAGCAGTATCACGGCGGGAGACGCCAGGAATGAGCTCCACTTGAATCACAACCGCCCACACTTTGAAGCTGTGGGTTACAATTGGTCTTGCTGGATGTAAGAGGTGACTGGCAGGATATTGTGACTAAGTAGATGTCTATAGCGATATCCCAATCGCGTATATCAATGCGCACGATACTAATCACTGGATGGTCCTATCCAGATTTGTTTATTTTGCCATTGCTATCATATAGCAATGATGTTATTTAGAGATATTGTTGTGGCGTTAGATATCAACCAAACGCAGCTAGCGCCTCTGTTGCACAACGACACTAAGAACAGGTGTGGAGTTGGAAAAAAAATCACGGATCATAATCGGAACAGGTCTGAGAAGCGAATCTATGAACTGCGGAGCCTGGTAGAGATCAGAGCCTAAATGTAATGTTTATGTTTGACTCTAACAGCTATCTTAGCACTAAATAGCACTATTAAATTTATAGTACATTATGTCCTTGTTTTGTTTGTCAGCACCTAAAGTGTCACACGGCTTAGAAGTGTGTTATTTCCGTCTTAACCTCAATAGCCTCCCACTCTAAAATATCGTTACACCAAATCACTCTCACTGACTGACTGACTCACTACTAGGTTAGAATGTCCGCTATGAATTAATGTACAAAAATACACTAGTTTCCTATGTGATAAAAACATATCCATTTGCCAAATTTCTCTTACCTCACGGATCAAACGGTTGGAACCTTCGAAGCCTCAAAATTAGCAATAATTTTAATGTCATTATTAATTAACAAAACGTGAAATCTATTTACAGCATCATACACTTGCCGGTTACTCTAACCTGCGGATTTTATCAACCATATCATCATTCTCTGAAGCAGGAATTTTTCCGGTGGTGTGTTGGGTGAAGTTTTTTAACATATTACATTTCAGTGACGCACTTTGGGGCAATGAAGTGAAACAATCCTCGCCTACAGAGGTTACGCACTATTTGGTACTGCTGCACTTTGAGTCATGGCTTGTAATTGGTTCATTGGTTGTACAATACTGTCAAGCGGCCGCGGGATTACAACTATCATATGTTGAAGGAAACCGTATGCACCGCATCACTGTACCACTCAGCCCGTCGACTCAAGCTCGTGTATTGAACGGTGAAATGCCAGAATGAATTAGCCAAATGAGATCCGAAACATCGTCACAGAGTCAGTAGATACAGGCGTTTGATGTGTATTTCTAGACAGACATCTTGTTTCTAAAATGAATATATTTTACAGAAATATCAGTTATAAAATATGTTAATGGTATATACTTACAAAAGATGCCCAGAGATTTCATTTCTAAAAGGTGGTATTCTATCTAGGCTTGCCACATAATCTAGACTCGACTAATGCTATGTCTCAGAATATATAATTTTGATTGTAAGAAATAAACCCATTTAAATGGTGAAGGAACCCAAAGGCGACCAGAGATTTATAACCTGAGGAAATTTAGACTTGTTTCCTAAGGGCTTTAGCATCGCAGAGGGCTCAGCAGTAGGAAAATAATGTGGTTCGGGGACTGTGAGACAGGCTAATCCTAGCCTTGAATGGGCTGCACTGGGTATATTTTTTTCAGGGTTTGCATGACAGACTGATGTATTTCATACATTGGGTTTAGCTAGCACAGCTCGTTTGGAGCAATGTTGTGTCAACTTGTTTTTCAGCTAGGAATTTCTAAAACGATTCTTTATTGATGAGTCGACACTAATCCATTTCGTTTTCTGGAATATTAGACTAAAGGCTGACAACAATGTTTATAAGTGCGTTTATTGTCGGTGAATATTCGAATTGAGTGAGTATGGTTAACACTGTTGTGAACAGTATAAGAGTCACAGCACTGTGTGTCAGTTTAATCTGGGAGGGAAACCCGAAATTATGCAGGTTTCAGACGTGCGCAAGAGACGTCTCAGATGATGGGACTACCCGTGAATCGGCTGTCGCGTATATATATATATATATATGAATAGAAACATTGTACGCTAAAATATACAGGGTAAAGGTTAAGACTGTACAAATCATTATACTGTTCAATGATTTCATCATATTATTGGCATTTTCGTTCTCTTCCAACAGAGGTTACTCCTGTCATATCTTCCTACGTAACCTTTGTTCTAATACGAACCTTTCATGGTTCAAGTGTTCTGGGTTCCCGATAGGTTGCAATCAGAATTAATTGTGCAATCAGCGACGTTGTTTCAAAAGTGATCATTCGCAAAGCCTCGGTAATTTCCGTTTGCTTCGGTAAAAATATAACCTCTTTCCCAGCACGATTCGTAAACCTTTCGTCTGGACAGAACCCAGTCATGTCACGGCGGATCAATGGCGTCTCCAGCCTCCCCTCGATGACAACGGAGAATGGACATTCCTAACAATATGCCTGTAACCTTCTGGCTGCAACTGTTATATTTTCTGTAATAATATTCTAACAACGAAATCCAAGAAGTTTCAGAAGTAAATATATATGTGTTGAGCTGTTAACCATTGGGCTACTCGCCGCCGCCAGCGCAGCTGAATTTTAGCTCGTGTACAGCTAGATGTATGACACATCGTGCATACGAATTCGCAAAAACTACGCACGTGATTCTCCAAACAGTGATGTTAACCAGATATGCCCGGATTAGCCTTACACATGGGACGCTGACACCTGTACGGTGCCGGAAGCGCGCTTCTCTTGCTTTGAGCTGAGCTCGGCCTATGCATCGATGGGACTCCACGTAAAAAAGTATGTCACTTGTCGCTAGTTACACTTGCAGAAGTCTTCAAAGTAATGATAAATTGTTTAACTGATATTTTCTAAAAAAGATATAAAGAACAAACTGGCATCAGCTTATGAAGACTTGTCTTAAAGGGAAATTCACTTCAGAATTAGTATGCATCCTTGGGCTTAGTATTCAGTACAGCCTTGGAGCAAAACGTGTCGCTAGCCTTCCATGCGATGAATCCACAGACCGTAACACTATGCATGCCTGAGACAAAGTTCATCGATGGGAACAGTGGTCTCTCTCACAGTCCCTGAACCGAAAATATTTTCCCCTCCGTCCAGCCATCACAACTAAAGCCCTAAATGAAATGAAGTCTAGATTTTCCCGGGTTAATCTCCCCACTCAATGGGGGTCCTTTTCAATGTTAAATGTGGTTTATTTGTACAGATGTGATATATATATATATATATATATATATATATATATATATATATATATATATATATATATATATATATATATATATATATATATATATATATACACACACACACACACACAAATGTATATACTCGTAGCCATAGCAACCCGCAGTTTAAGTATTTGTTCACGCTTTCAGCCACTCGTTCCAGGTTTCCAATTCTGCTAATTACAGACCAGTTTGATACAACCGAGCCGCTGCAGTCTAAAACAATGCCAACCCACTAACAATTGCATGTCAGCTATAACAGTCAAAGTGTGCACACGTGTTTTAAATAACACTCTAAATAGTAAATATCATGAAGACGTCCAAACCCATTTGCATACGGTATGTAATAAGTTAATGTTTACATTATATACGTAAAAAGGGTTATGGACCTGTTATCAGATTTCCAGTATTTTCATAAAGCTGGTGTTGCACACAAGCAGTCGCCGAAAATATATCCAATTCCTTATCTACATTCCAAGACGATTTGATTTGTGGGTGATCTATCACTTATCTGCTCTCTATCGATAATTATCACGCCGAGGCGTCAGCTGGGCTCTAGTGGATCACATATATCCGCGGTATAGATGGATCTTTATAGGACAGTTATATAACATGATCTTAAATAATTCCACACTCTCACTCCTGGGGCTTGCATGTATGTGTTGAAACTCATATTAATGTGTTGATTCTGTAAAGATACATTCTTTGATGTAGGAATGGGAATTGAATGTTAATGCCATCATTCTCTTCAACTTCACCGACAAACGTCTACTGGTTTTCGAAAGTTGGTGACCGTGCAGTCATTGAACTCGTGAAACATGTTTAAACTTGGACATTTAGATAATGTTCACGAAACATGGACGGCGATTGTTGCAAGTTTATAACCTGATGTAAAAATGACTGTTTTGGTAGAAGTAAGATCGCTGTGAAGGCGTTTAATCGCTTTACTTAAAGCGTAAAGTCGGTTCGTGTTACGGGAGTCACTCTACTCGACGTGGTAATATCTCTTTGTTTGGTGTGTGTGTGCGTGTGTGTGCGTGTGTGTGCGTGTGTGCGTGTGTGTGCGTGCGTGCGTGCGTGCGTGCGTGCGTGCGTACGTATGTGTAGGGGTGGTGGTGGTGGTGATGGTACTGGCAGCTGTACAGGTATGGTTCCTGGTACCCATTCACTGCCAGATGGGCAAAGTAATTCGAACGACGTCGTCTCCACATGCTACACGATGGTAACATAGAAACGCCCACTGGTCACCATCGACTACTCTCTATGGCCAACGTTGCTAAATTAAACCTGATTTCCGACCTATTCGCTTGTAAAGACTAACTGTCATTGATTCTGCTTACAAGTCTATGGGGAGGAAAAGACAAATTTAGAGGGACCATCACTGAACAAAGCCTATTTTAAGGCAATCTCCTGCTAGACAAAAAACTCTTAAACTCCTAAATTTATTCAATTAATTACAAATCTCGTGCATTTTATTCCTATGTAACTAGTGTTATGTCCTCGGTATACACCCATGGTTCAAACTGTTTGAAAATAGTATTTATAAAGGACAGACAGGATAGCTGGACAGGAAGGGTTCAAAGGAGCATTAAGTACGACAAACCGAAGACACATGTTTCTGACAGGTTTAATATCTCCAACAAGACATTCTACAATTTCAGTATAATTGTGGACTGGACAAGAAACTCCTAAATAAATGTAATGAGGCATTGTTTGCGTTGCCCGCTCACAGTGGTGACAAACATCGCGATGACGTCGTTGATGAGGCCTCTCTCAGTCGCTCTGGTTCTTTATTCCATAAGCTGCATGTAGAATGGAAACGGTGTTATGAGTACTTTTAATTACAACGGCCTTGAATATCTGAATTTAATTTAGCTTTGGTAAAGGGATATTTTTCATTTTGCATCCACTTGAATGTTTCCTCCTCTTTTCTTGACTCTAAATTGTGTAAACTAAAGTACATACATATAATTGTAATCTGAGAAACAAAATCCTGGCATTTCATTTGGTCACAATTTTTCTTGCAACTAAAAAATCTAAAACAGGTAAATATTGTCAATCCTTCCATGAATCGGTTATTTTGAATATTATTATGGAATGTGTAAGCATACACCAACAAGATACATTGGCGGATTCAGAATGCAATCTGGGCTGCAAGGGTGCGACACACGCACCTCCCTTTACCCTGAAAGTGAAAATGACTGTTGAAACTCTCATGAAAATGAAGTGTGCCACTCAGCTTTACCAAAAGGGTGCAACTTCTGATTCCAGAATATTTCATGATGTTATTTTGTCATAAATGGATAATGAAACCTGCCTTCCTAAACATTCCACAAAGACAGAAATGAAGGCTATATCGACGAGGTTCTCGGTGTCTGGAAAATAGCGGTCATGATGAGGTAGAGCGTCTGAGTGCTGTTTGGAATTCCTGAATGGTTATCCTGTTCCAGTTATGGAAGAGTTCTCAGTTAGAAAAGTATAATTTCCTGGTAAAAAATGTAATTGTGGTCAAAATACTGACTTACAGCAGTTTCTTTTGTACGAGAATAAACAGCACCATTATTTGTGACACGATGCCGTGTGATTGGTGTAAAGTGACAGGCCAACATTCCCGTAACAAATCAATTTCCCTTCACTGTGAAGTACTTAACAATATATACCATCTTTACTGTTAAAGAAAAGCCTTAGGCGAATATCGGACTTGGTGAATTGCAGAGTTGCGTCCCTTGCGCATACCAGCACCTACTACCACTGCCTTGGATAATGTTTTTGATCCCCTATTCGTCTGGATCATTATTCCTGAATTGTCAGATTTATTAACCAGCTCGCGTATTTCTGCCAACGTGGGGAACGTCTATGAAATACATCAGTCGATGCTTTCCGCCAAACAACCGACATGTGGTGCAATCAATGACATAACTTTTAATAAGGACGAAGGTGTGGTTTCGTAACCCCTCTTTACAGCAACGTGGGAAGCCAGTTCCCGGTGTCCTTGCCCTTGAACATCGCTGACATCAGCGTAAAACCAAACTCAAATTAAAAGTTAAACAACAAACAAACAAGATGCTGATATCTTGGCTAGATCTTTGGTGAGAATGATTGTGATCGTATGGAAGCAATTTAGGCACCATGTGTGGCGGATGGTTGTCATACAAACGGGCAAACACAATCTAAAAGATATGTGAAGTGTATGTCACATATGATACGACATTTGGTCAACACAAACAGACAGCGTTTGTTCGACTGGGGGTGTTTGTAAAAGACGCGATTGATACATTAAGAGCGAGGTGGTTATCTGCACAAACACTTCAGCATGATTACAGATGCATGTTTGTTTTCTCCGGATGTCGAATGTTTACAATGTAAGCCCGGCGATATACATCGACTGCAGCTGACAAAGCGATGCCAGGTCCTGCCACTCGTCTACGGTAGCTAAACTCGATGTAACAGCTTAATGGCAAAGAATGGCATTTCTATCTGTTAGATGAGCAGCATAATTGTCTGGAATTAGGAGTGTTTTATGTATGCAATGAGAGGATGATGCTTTTAAAAACGCGGACCTTGGTCGATGAGATTTACTTTTAATACTGTTTTAAGAAGAATCAGTAGTGAATGAGAAATGAAATTCATCTTCGTTGGTCCTCCAACCAACGTTTCTCCGCCGCCAGCGGTGTATTTGCAACAGTTACCACATGGGACCCGTGCCACCATCTTGCTAGTCTTCCGACAAATGTACACATGATGTGAAAAGGGGAACGAGATCCACCCCAACCGGAAGTTCCGGGCTACGCTTTGACCTCCTCCAGGTGGAAGTAGCACGCCTTTGGCTTTATAAACCAAACTCTGTCTATTCAAATCATACTACAATATGGGGCGGAAGAGTGTCACGACCAGTCTGTATCCAGACTGGTCGTGTCTTATTTCCGAGAGTAAGAGGATTGCGAATGTGTACCACGAACGAACCCTGTATACTTTCAATATGTAATAGTGGGTGAGTTTTAGTTTTAAGCCTCATGTAATAATATTTTTGTCCCGGAGACACCACAAATGGGCTTCATACATTGCACCCTTGTGGGAAATCAAATCCGCCTCTTCAGCTTGACGAGCGAACGTCTTAACCACTAGGCTACCCCATCGCGCCTCTGTGTGTACTTGGGTTATCGGGGTAGCCTTATGGCGAAAGATCGATCTTTCCATGATTCAATTTCCCACGTGGGTACAACATGTGAAGCACATTTCCGGTGTACCCCAACATAATATTACTGGAATACTGCTGAACGCGGCATAAAACTCTACCTATTCAGTCACTGTCTGCATGTAAACACGTTTCTGGGTGGATGGAGTGGGGAATGCAACTGATAAGACAAAAGACATGCCGTTTAAATATTTGAATTGGGACTGTGGATTCACATGGATATGTCGAACAGTAACTAACAACTCATTTGCTAACCTTAGTTAGTATCTGAAACAGTTGCTAACGATAATTTTGTTAAGGCTTTGCCGACGATAGCTTATCTCATCGGAATGCGTTGAAATAACGTCATTTCCGGCTTTAGTGGTGTCATGGCATGTTCACACCGTTACGTCAAACAAGAAAAAATGTGTCTGAACCACTTCGAGTAACTCGTGTCATTCCAAAAGAAACCTATTTTTTTAAACTTTGCTAACTGTAAATCATGGTGGGTGGCATCTTTAAGGTGTGAAGCCAGTTCCTGGTCTTGAGAGGAAAGTATGTGCGCGTTGTGCGAGCTTCTATTTGCTTTACCTTAAACATTCAAACAAGAAAGATGAGTGAGATCATAGGATATCTCCTTGGAGATATCGTTTTTATAGCAGATTTTGTACAATGCCCTGACAATGCAATGAAGTCATGAATTTGATAACGTCACAATGCTATGGCATTGCTCCGCTGCAAGTGTGATAATGAAAAAACTAACAAAGAATGAATATACTGATAAATAGAATCTCACCCTCGTGTCTACTGATATCAGTTATATCAACACTCGTTAATAAACGTAAAAATATCATCGGAAAGCCTCGGGTTTTTGTACCTTTATCAGCTCCTGTTGATATAACTGATATCGGTAGACAATCGGATTCTCTATTTCATGGGTTTGGGGATTAATATCCACTTTTAACCGACATTTGCTAAAGCGAGTAGCGTTGTGTCAAGTGTATGCAAGTGAATAAACAATAAGAAAATTCAACACCCAACTAACTATAAACTTCACAAACTAGACGTTCAACAAACCAAACAATCAAGATATTCGCCATGTGTAGTAAGACATTCAACCGATGTGCAAATCTACCAGCAACCGACTGGACACGTGCCATATACACACCCATAAACATTCATCAACTGGTCAACATGAGACAACAGGGGAAAAGACAATCAATTAACCTATCACGAAAGCGTTATCTCGCTGGTTTGCTCTGTAAAGTACATAGTTTTATCTTGGGTTTAGGGATTAATATCCTGGCATACCTGGTATTTGCTAACGCCAATGACATTGCTTCAAGTGTATACATTGATCGTGGCATGTACAGCTATGATAGGAGCCATGTCAGGCAACTTATGACGACCAGCGGTAACAATGTCTGCCGCTGTGCGTCAGTCAACATTCAGACTGCAATCGATGCAAGGAGAAGAGAGCTAATATGATCTGAAAGCCAGGTCTGTTGGGAAATATATTAAATACCATATGGTAGACTGATGTTTCATGTTCTTGCAACGATCTGCTTATTTTGGGAGCAACAGCTGAAGTCTATGTTTGATGCCCCCGGCGAAGCTAGCTGCGATGTTCAAGAACATCTTTCCACGTATGTTTCGAACAATCAAGTTTCGACCTTGCAAAGCGGAGAATATTTCACAATTTAAGTGTGGTTACCATTATAACCTATGCATTTACTTTCAAATAATTTTAAAAGATACTGTATTAAATATTTGTAAATTAAAAACAAATGTCATAATAGTAATGATAATTCGGATGATAGCGACGATAAAGAGTGAGTGAGTGAGTGTGTGAGTGAGTGAGTGAGTGAGTTTAGTCTCACAGCGAATTCAGTATTCCAGCTGTGTGGCGGCCATTGAGATAATGATGATATTCTTACAGCGACGAAGATGATGACGCCAGAGCAATGACGATGATAATAACAGCGATAATAATACCCAAAATAATTTAAACACCCTTCAAAGATGTTATAACAATATCAATTTAGATGACGAATGATACTTTCCTGCTTTGACTACAGTCATGTCAACTTAGTTGCAAATTATGTAAACACTGTTAAGTCATAAAGAATGAACAGGACAGAAGTAGTAAGGAATACCAAGGTCCAGATTTGACGATACCCGTGAAGGTCCGGGGTAGAATACCCGTGAAGGTTCGGGGTAGAATACCCGTGAAGGTTCGGGGTAGAATAGGCTTCAGCAACCCACGCTTGCCACAAAAGGCGACTATGCTCATCGTAAGGGGTGACTAACACATGTCATCGGTTCCCTGTTGATTATATACAGACCGCCGCCATATAGCTGTAATATTGCTGAGTGCGGCGTAACACTAAACTCACTCACCCTATATTGACAAGGGTGTTCTCACCGCCATCATAATCGATACAATACATCATCATCATAAACGAAGTTGCAATGAAAGTCATTCATGGCGTCTTTCATCCACAATACATCTAGGTTAAATAATTTCTGCAACAATGAAGCTCTCACCCTGCCCGCATAACTCGCCTTCGCCAGTAGGATATCTAACTAAGGGCCTGCTAATCTGGTTTGTTGCTTGCCAGGCGCATCATCCGAGATAGGATCCCAACCGTCGGTGTGATCTGATTGATACGTTGCCATCAATCAGAACCGACATGCCTCAGCCGGTGCTTGAGAATATGGTATTAATAGACTATTGTCTTCGATCATCAGAGGGTACAACATGGTCTGTTTCTGATAGACGTGTGATCACGTACAGTGGCCGCGGTCGGAATGCTTATGCACGTAGACTATTGGAAAATTCTCATTCTCTTACTTTCTCAATTTTTCATGCATTTGTGTTCTGTCAAAATTTTCAGTTCTTTTAATTGCCATTTGAAGTTTTAAAATATATTTTCAAGAGTTGATTTAAGAAACCGACCTTTTTCGGTAAAATCTGCAAAATATGATACATGCTTGATTAAAACTTTGAACATAAATGTGCAAAAACAGGAATGAAGCAGCTCCCATTCCTGTATTTTTTTAACAATTTCTTTCGATATGTTTAGAAATGATGATAGTGATAGATGTTCATTCAACGTTATCAAATTCTACAATCGTCTTAGACATGCAGACGCTAGTTCATCTTCGTAAAATGATAAGCATACTGTGCATTGCAGAGTTGCGTCCCTTGCGCATACCAGCAGCTACTACCACTGCCTCATCACTGATGTGTCTGACATGGAAAGGACCCATCACCGCATCATGTCCACCTCAAAACAGTTTTAAACGTTGCCGAGGCCTTGTATTATGTCACAGTAACCTATCATCTGATGTGTGGCTTATGCAATTGTCTGAGAGACTTGTTCACCCTTTTTTCATCGCTGTTCGTCTTCAGTGATTCCTTTATCAAATATTTACCCTTGTTTGGTATAATGTTTAGGGCTCTTGTGTATCATACGCCCAGTGGAATATGTGGCAAGTAATAGAGACTGGTTATTCTATGACTCTGACGTTATATGGTCTTTTGAATGATAATGGGGCTATTTATTTCATTCATTGTATGCTCTTTGCAACAGAATGTGCAAAAGCATGACTAATATGTGTTAAAGAGACCGAGGTGTTTGTTTTCAAATATTTAAGAGAAAATAATTGACCCAAGCTGACTTTCTCCTGAGAAACGGTTACAATTTTGGTAAACAATATCATGTTACGTCACTGACTTACTCTTTTATACATGTTCTTTTGAAAATTGAAGAATCATCATGAGCTCAGTTCAGTCATACTTATGGAGTACATTACGTCAGTAGGAAAAATCTTGCATGTGGAATCTTGTAAAATAGGTTAGTTTTCTATTTTCATAAACAAATAGATTAAATAATAAGAATGCTGGAGTGACAAGCGTGACTAAAGTCTAAAGTTCTACAGCCTAAACCAAACAATTAATTGTACATTATAGGATGTTCCTGATCAGGAGGGGGAACATGGATTTAACATTAATACACATCGAGGGCACATCAACCCATGGACCTCGATTGATTATTGAACAACGTATTTACCGTCCCCATCATGTGTTACGTTTGTATTGTTTGAAGCAAGGGTACAAGGGTAGACACCGCCATAGTTTCACACAAGAAAAACTGATTTAGAGTTATCTCCCTTCCATCCATTTGCAACGCAAAACATCGATAATTTCCGTCATGATACGTGATTCAATGTTATTCGATGTTATAAAGAACTGCTGTTCGAAGTATCAGTTGAGTTCGTCATTCCCAGAAGGGTACATAGAAAATGTTACTCGCTTGTAAGCGGGGTAGATTGTAAAGAAATAGAAGAGCGCACAGCTAATCAGAAAGCGACATTTATGTGTGAGTTAAGATAATTATCATTAAACGTAAATTACAAACACAATCTTACAATGTACAATGTTACTACAAAGTGTCAGTAAATTTGAAAGTTGTGTACAACTATCCTGATTTGCATACAGCCGATCTTAAACATGCCCTTTAGAATTGTATTTGCACTATTGGCAAAATAATCCGAACGAAATGTCTGTCTGCCTGTTTGAGATTTTGCAGTTATCTCCCTCTGAACTGAAAATCTTCATAACAATATCGTAAACCTTCTGCAAAATTTGTAGAAAGTGAACCGAACAAGACCCATTTATCTGTCTTTTCTTTGTCACTATTTTGATCTGTGACAGAACACATATGAACTGACCTGAACTATTACAAGAGCCTCTTTAGACCAGTTTCCAAGTGCCGCTCCATTCCTTAACCTCCGAAATGCTGAGGAACGAACCATGTTCTAATCACTGTATAACTGGTTCACTGGCTCATGTGTGCATAGTGAGTGAGTGAGTGACTGAGCATGGCTTTACGCCGCTTTCAGCAATATTCCAGTATTAACATGGCCGGGGACGCCAGAAATGGGCTTCACACATTGTACCCATGTGGGGAACCTCGCCAACCTCTGAACGTATCTGAAAATCTTCATAACAATATATTAATCTTCCCGCAAAATTTTATTTAAGCTACCCTATCGCCCACATATGTATACAGACAATGTTATAACCAGCGTGATGCAACATGGATTAAGCTTATTTAACACACCCCAAATACTATTTCATCTCAGCGATTGAATCTTGAACAAACAAAACGTATTCTAATGAGCGAATCAATATAAATTGATATTTTAAGAGAATAAGTGATTTAATGAGATAATCTATATCAATGCGATGTTCATAATATCTGAGTAGGGTATCCATTTTGACCTGTGGCCTGTGTCTTTGTGGGATAACAGTATTAAATCAGCTTCACTCCGGAGATATCCACACCCCGGGCACTGGGTATAATTATAATCCAAGGTTTTTCATGAAAAAACCTTAACAAACGACATAAAGGCGACCACCGGGATCGGTTGAAAACGCTAGCCGATTTGGTAGACTCATTTCATTGCATCCCGATTGCGCAGACCGATGCTCACCATGATGATCATTGGATTGTCTGGTCCAGATTCCATTATATACACACAGTTCGCCATTTGGCTTGGACATTGTTGAGTGGAGCGTTAAAAACAAACAAAACAAACATAATTCTCGTGAGGTAAACATTTCTAACACTAGCCACATTAAGTATCCTTCCACCATTATCCTGTTTGACATACCATTTAACTCCTTCACTCGCTCAACATTAGTACACATCTGTATAACATCTGAATTAGGTCATGCAAGACGGGTCTGTGTTGTGGAGAGACTATCGACCACAAATGCACGGAGATAAAGTACAATAGTGTATTCATATCGATTTCAAATTACATCAAGCAGAAAGGGGAAAACAAACCGACAAACGTCGATTTGTTATACAAAATGATTCCCAACTGCTACTTTAAAGCGCGTTGGTGAAAGTTGCTGCATTGTTTATTACGTGCGTTTCATAAATGACTTCGTTTTTGTTGTGTCATTCTAACCCTACTTTTCGCTTCAATGTCTTCAGGGAATGGTCGGCCCGGTATCCGGAAGCTACACGCGAGGTCTCATGGAGGAACGGGTCTCTTTGTGACGTAACGGTGGCGACACGTGCAATGAACATCGACAGCGTGGCTCTGAACAGCGTGATGATGTCTTGAGAAGCAGTATGTCTTAGATAATACCTACACGAAAGGGAAAGGAAACATACTGTTACTGAATATTCTGCTCTTCTACGAGGCATCGTCGATGGTCAGTGGCGCTCATTCTATTACGACGTTACGTTTAAACTCCCTCTGGAAGCCAAGGCTGGAATAACGTTTAACAGTCATATCACTGCATCCGTCATAAAGCGACTACAAGGAGGTTGATCCTCATCAGACAACCATTGGTCGTTGTGGTCAAAAGTTTCAAAGACAAATATGGAATAGAGGACGAACAAGAACAACGATTCTAAACTAACGTAGTCTTCGGATGGCACCAGCTGACGTCATTCTCGTGACACTCGTGTATTTCCCACAACGTGATTAAAGACTATTGCAACTGAAGGGTGAAACTGTGGGAAAAAGCGGTTCGTTGTTTGTCTAACACCGCTACTTTATAGACTCTGGTTGAACGGATTGTTGCCGTGAAGAGGTGAACGTCATCTGACGTAGTTGTCAACGGCTACCAAGGATATATCTGCCAGGATTCAGGCCTTATCTGGTATTGTGAACTTTTTGTGCTGAACACAACTGAAGGGATCTATACGGCTTGATTGATGAGCATCATTTGACATAAGTACCGATCTGTTCATCTCAACGATCTACAGACAAAATCGCACTATAAGGAAAAGCAGAATTTATACAACCGTAGGATTATAAAGCTCAAGTGATACTGCTGAAAACGGCTCATATTAGTCCCAAATGGACCAATAGTGAAAGAGCAGACCTCTTTTGTTTGTAAATGTATTGTCCAATGTTGAATGCGAATTTTGGATCATAGTGTTAACGACTGGGTGGAAAAGGGTAAAAGTGAAAGAAAGGTAACAGATATTAGGAAAAGTCAGAAAAGGAAATAAGTGTTCATTCATTGATATTATTTTGAACACGAAAAAGGAACAGGATTAACAAGCGAATTTTGTGACCGGAAGAGTGAAAAAGACAGTTCAGTCAGTAATTGTTTGCTGCAGGGATACCATCATCTGACCAGCGATGCGACTCTTGACCATTGTCCGCGCCCTGCTGGTGAGGCTTCTGTTTGCCACCCATGGCTTCATCGCCATCTGGAGACTGTACATGGTGAAGGGGAAGATATGGTGCTGGTACCTGTCTGCTGCTCTGGCTGGTCTCTTGATAGAGACCATTGTTACCTTGTGTAAGAAGAAAGGCAAGGAATGGAAATGGTAAGTAGTAATACTGTATGACTGCGACATTTCTTTAATTCTTCAAGGATGTATGTCTGTTTGTCAGTCTGTGTCACACTGACACTTTCTTTGGATCTTTTTTCCTGGGAAAGTGGTCAAAATGTAATTTTTTTCACCTGTCTTTAGTTGTCACACCAATCCTTTCGGCACACTGTTCATGGTGGTGGGAACACATAGGCTGGCTTCTGCGGACTTATTGGCAGGTACCATTTCATATTTTGGTTAGCACTGGGATAAATTTTACGAACATATTTATGCCAAAGCTTGCGATTTATAATTTCTTTCCAATGCATGTACTCAAACCTACAAATATGTTTTCAGGACATTCAGTGTGTCCATTATTGTTTGTGTATAAAACCTCAAAGACATTATTTTCTTCCGGTTTCTTTCTAGAAATTGTGTTTTTTATACAATTAAATGAAAAATCAGAATACATTTTTTCACATTTTTTTCCATGTGTCAGAACATAAAATGAATATTTTCTGTGTAAGTAAACACACTTAGAGCTCATTTTTTATAAACAAGTTTTCATTTCCTGGGAATAACATTTTTCGAAAGAAGAGCCCCAGACCCCACCCTGCATGGTAAATGGTTTGACCTTAATCCCCTCTTCAGGGATATCTACTTCATCACACGAGACAAGATGCCCGTCTACTCGGAGACTTTGTCACTCTTATTAGCGACCATGTAATGCATTATCGACTGGTCGATATCTATCTGTTTCTGATCTGCTTTGACAATGCTGTAATCCGCTCCGTGATGCCATCAAACTGGGTGATCATTACGCGCCGAGTGTAATGATCCGTATCATTCACATTGACTGTGTAGACATGGACAATGATGTAAAAATATGTTATCCTATGACTGATTTCGCTACCGGTGGTGTTGGAGATATTATTCTGATTTGTTTACAGGTATGAAAATGTATTGACAATATCTACGATCTATCAATGGACATGCGTCATATTTCTGATAATATTGTCTTTAGATATTTATCGGCACATGTCTACCTTGAATTGAATTGAATTTCCGAAAGTCATCTCAACAGACAGACAGACTTTTTACGGTAATTTTAGGTCAGTGGTTATAATGATATTAAGAATAACATATTAGTCACAATTTATTTTCTTGACATAAACATTTATATAAATAGAGGCTATTTCGACAATAGTTGAAAATATGGAAATACAGCTGTGTAATATAATGTAAACGTAAGTCAGCAAAATATTCAAATTCAAAGAAAAAAAAATAATATCATATTCGGTCACAATGAAGTCCTTAATGCAGTAATTACAAACGCTATTTTGAAATTTTATTATTTTGTTTCGTAACCTATTAACTTTTAAATTGTGCAAATGTATTCTTTATTCTGGAAAAGCACGTCTTAAAGATTTATCTTCTAAAATTAAATGCATCGTTCAATGTTAAGTAAAGATTTCACATTTGAGTAATGTTCAATATTTTGATGACGACAGTTTAGAAAACCACTCTTGTGCACAAACATCTTGTAATCTTTCATTAAAATGATTCATAGAAATTCTGACATCACCCACATTTTGATAATTCCATATACACGAAAAAACTTTTTAACACCTTTTACCCCGTTCCGTTTGCCTTCTTCATCTAATCTTTCACAGCAAAAAATAACACACTGCAAGGTATCTATACCTATCGATATCCATGCTGAACAACTTTATCCGATGTCTAACAGCTCGTTCCCGGATTTTGAACAAACATATAATGTGCCGAACAGTTTCTCATCTAAGATGGTAATATTTGAGGCATATTTACCAACACCTGGAAAATGTTTAAAGCATGGAGTCTGAACTTTTTCAATGCGAGAATGATATTGTAACCCTCAAATTTAGGAGCCATATAAAATACCTCTTAAAACTCTCTTTCGAGGGTTTGTCTTTATATGCATGCATACGTGTAATCTGATTGAGCGTCATTCTAGAAGTTGCAAGTATAGAGATGACACAACTTTATGGATGATCAACTTCTTTATTTCAACAATTGTTCCGATATAGGTTCTTACACCGTTTTCAAGCATCCATTCCGAAAGGTTAAATATGTGTACGTTGTATACATACAACGTATGGTCGGCGTGTGGTCCTGTGCACAAAGCTCAGGTCACAAATCAGTTGACGTTAACGTCGAGCTCGGGGGGTCTGTTGGTGGCCGTGTTGGTGACCTAGAGTTTTTAGGACTTCAGTCCTGCCCCACACCAAAACACATGTGATACGTGTTGTCTCATCTTAGGCAAGTGAGTTTTTTCAAAATTTCCTCTGTTCACCCACCAGGAAATGGATACCCGGTGGAAAAATCCATGTTACTATAACCATCTAGCGCCAAACAGACAGCTTCGGTTATCCTGGGTAATCACGTGCTATGCCTTGATCGTTAGTGCTATGAGCATACCTAGGGTGGAGGTTGGGCCTAATTAAGGGACATGTTATTTTTATTCATTATCATAGGTACACATAGTACTGTTCTCCGACCATCTGCTGTATACACGATATGTGTGACATATACTGAGGGGAAAAAAATGAAGGATCATATGAAAGTGCTCCCTTATTTTTCACAATGCTGTGCGATACAAAGCATGTGAAGAAACCTGGAAAAGAATAAAGAAACACTCGTCCTTTCATGTGATCTCTTATTTTTTTCCCTCATTGTATTTTGTCAGGTTTGGTTGTCGGAATGATTGATGATCGCAGCATTTGTCATGCATTAAACTGGCGTTGAGTTTGCATGGAAATATCTGCTGCATTACGTTTGTCGATAAACATGGTTAGTTTTTAGTCCCGTCGTAGATGATGTTCTTAGGAAGGTCTATGCAGCACAATCACAACGAAAGTAACACCAAACGCGCGTACCATTTCATAAGACATAATTAAAAACGTATTGCTGTGTGTTTGTTACATCAAGGGTCCACTCTGAGCATAAAAATTATGGTGAGTACAAGCGGACGAAATAACGAGTATGCTATCTACAAGTTTTCTTGAGTTCGTAATGACGAGGATATGATGAAATGAGAGTTGAAGGACCGAAAACCCGTTTTAAGTTTCATATACCGTTATGTCAGTCTGGTTTTCTGAGTAGTCTGCGGTTGCGCAGCAGTTTTTGCGCAAGCGTAATTTACCCAGGGCCCGAGACTGATGTCACATAACTGTAAACCATCGAGTACACAGGTAAGCTACATTGCAATACTGAGTTGGAGATCTCACGGGAGCATCGCTGGCGGATTTCTACCGCAATATGTGGCTGTGTTTTTTGGAAGTAAGCCATGCGTGCTGACGATCCCCATGCCACCAAACCATCTATAATTGTTACGAGTTGGTTGGGAATGAGGCGGTAATGAGTTAGCGTGTTGGTTTTTCTGTCATCACCTCCAACTATCTAGCAAACAACACAGTGAAAGAGTGGAGAAGGAAGTAAACACTGACGAGTTGATTGAGACGATAACAGTAACAATGACGATGACGTCAACTATGATAAGTTTGTGGGGATAACAATTTCGATGAAGGTGGTGATAATAACAATGCCCGCGATAGTAGCGATGATGCTTAAAATGATGATGACGATGACGACCACGATGATGATGACGACGACGACAATACCGATAATTATGATGGCTATGAATATGATAAAGAAGGCGATGGTATCACTGGCGATGAAAGTAGCAATGATCAGGATACTAATGACGACAATGACGATAATGATTGGCGTGACGATGATAGCAACGAGGAAAGACACGTTGACGAACTATTATCCACAATTGCAATATCCCACCATAAGCGATGCCCCACTGTTTCGTTACACTATACCAAATAGATTATTTTCTCGTAAATATCCCCAAATCAGCTTAAAACCGTAACACCATAGCAAATTGCCCGTACAAATACACCCTGTAGAAAACCAAATCCTGTTAGTAATAACACGCCTTGCTTCTGTACGAAGATGCTCGCAACTGTCGGATAAATCAGAAAACCATGTTTAACACACATTCATCGTCCAAAGCAATTTTCTTCACTTAGTATGTATCATGAAAGGATGGTTGTGCCAGCGGATTTTCTGTTGTGTGTTATAGCAAATAAAACAACATTCACCTGATGAAACCAGATCGGAGTCGTTCAACATTTGTCAGTGAACACGCGGTTGTTTAGGTGTTGCTTACTCGGCTCTCTTCAGTTATGATTATGCAAATGGGGTAATATGTATACGGCTTATTTTGCCATAAATTATATGCCATCAGTAAACACGTTGTTCGCAGATGATAAAGTTATCCCAGCATCTGGTTTTCTTCAACCATTCCGATTTAAGAAGAATCTCAAGTACGTCTGGGGGAAAGAGCAAATGCATTGCCCACGTTAGATATATTTATTTCTGTTTACAAGCATTTACTGGTATGAACTTATATTTTCAGGAAATAGGTATTACGGGAGACTATTTGGTCTCCGCTGCAAGTCTAACCAGCTTTTTCTGCACTTTGAAATATACTGTGTTGCCGTGTTCCTTGCATTGTGCCCCACGTAGATGTTTTGTTTTTTGTTTGTTTTGTTTGTTACACAATGCACCACCTATATGGCGGCGGTATATAAATAATCGAGCCTGGACAAGACAATCGGGTGATCAACAGCATGAGCATCGATCTACTCGTTTGGGATACGATGACATGTTTCAGACCAGTCAGACTGACAACCCTATCCCGTTAGTCAACAAGCATGCTGTCGACCAGTTTAAACAGATATCTACAGGACACAAACCTTAGGGTTGGTTCTCTGTCCTCGTCCATATATCATATATGAACTTTCGAAATACATTTTGGGTTGTGGAGTTGTGTCCCTTAGGTGAACCAAGATGTGCTCGCTGATCGTTGTCTAGAATGTCAGATTCGACCTGATCACGATTCTTGATCACCAAAGAGTTTATTTACCAAGCCGAAGGCGTGTGTTAGTTTTCTTGAACTCGTCCAGGGTAAGAAGCCCGTTCTCGGTTTCCATATCCGTCATACGTGTGTAGTTTGCTCAAATTTGAGCAAAATCTAACTCACACATTAAAATGTTTAAGATTTCAAAATTCGATGACTTGGCGAAACGCGACATAGGATCTAAATTATCACAATGGGATATTAATAATCATAATGATATGGGTGATATCAGTCACTGGATTGTCGTATTCAGGTTATGCTTTTACAGGCAAAGCTGGACTATAGCTCAGTGCACGTTAAACAACAACGTTGTTATGAAGTCTGTTATCTGATCGCGTTCCCAAACTTTCTCATCAGCTATTTAATATTCAGCAGAAGAAATGATTACTATGCCAAACGTTTTGTATATTGATGATGAATAGAGAATCTCACCTAAGTGTCTTCTGATATCAATTATATCAACACAAGTTGATAAAGTAACAAATATCAGAGGCTTGCAAAATCAACTGTCAAAGCCATATCTCCTAGGGAGATATCGTCTGATCTCACAAAAGCGATATCTCCTGTGGAACACAGGTTTGGATGATAAATAAATATATCTTGTATATCGATAAGGACAATGAAAACTCTTATGAATCGGAATGAAAATAATGTGCATTATTGAAATGCCTCAGGAAAAGCAATGAATTATGTCGAATCGACCTACGATATATTCCGGCATGAACAATTAATTAGTATTAGTATTTGGTATTTAGCCAATGGTGACATCGTCAGTTAATAAGCCAATGAGGGGTTTAAATAAGATTACAACTCAGTATTTTATTATCCACGTTAGCATCGATCTATTAATATTGATCTTCCGTCATAAATTACTCAGAATGGTTTTGCTGCCACAGTATTGCCCTTGTGTCAAAGCGCAGTGTGAAATGCGCTCAATAGACCTGTCCTGGCAAGCTTTAGAAAACCGACAACAAACAGATACAGCAAACCATTATTGAGATTTAATGGTAGTTAATTTAATTTTAAATGTTTATGAGTAGCACAACTGACTTGTATTAGACACGCAGGTGTAACATTCTGGTCACGTGATGTTCTGTATACGTCTACTGATCTATAACATGTGACGTTACAAGTGCAGCTGCGCATGGACCTAGTAAACCAGTCAGCACGTCCATTGCAAGACAAAACCCAGTTTCGACTGTCCCCCGAAATATATTCCACCAGGTTGAACAGGGGAAAAGGTTGAAATAATACGAATGGGTTTTCGTGAAAAAGGAATAACTTCTGACATATCCTTTTTGCCCCGTCTGTCTCACAGTCTTCGAACTGCAATATATTCTCTTCCGCCACCTCTTGTTGCAATGCTTCACTCTGTGTAACAAGGCTAGGTTGCCTTAGATTCTGAATTTTCCATCTGACTGGGGCTCTTTTGAATTTACATGATTGATAGGCTGATACTTTTAACCATCACTCAGATGAAATTGTGAACTGTAAAATATATTGTCATCAAAGTCTCTCTCCAATTCTTCTACGGTGAAATATCAGGAAAACAACATGGGTCAGGTTTGGTACAGAGTAGGTTTATTTGTAAAGGCTGAGTTGGGAAACAGCTAGGATGACAGTTACAATGTGTTCAATGCAGTTATCACAAATGAATACTCAGAGAATTGTCATCGAAGTCTCTGTCCAACTCTTCTGCGGTGACAAGTCAGGAAAACACCATGTGTCCGTGGCGTTTAGAAACTGTACATAACTCTAAAGCAATTATTTTGAGAAGACATACTGACTTTACAGGGAAAACCAAGTTTTACACTGCCGGTGCGTATTTTCTTTACCCCAGATAGACGTTGATTAAGACAACTGGTCAGTTCGGTGAATGGTGGGAGAAATATAAATATATCGGTTTTTGTTCGTTTATATTGTTTGTTGGTTGATGTTTTGCTTTGCCACTCAGAAATATTCCAGGTAGAGTCCCGTACATGAAACAATGGACATCGAGGTACAAATGACACGTCTCAACCTAACGCGTTCCTAACCACCACAGGTGTTTCTTATTACAAGCTTTGCCCGATGAAGACCAGTTCTAACCCGGATGTTCGCGGGTAAAGGAATCTCGGTACTTCACAATCGATCGGATGACGCCACACATGACCCTGGCTCTGTTAACGACCATACAGTCTGATAATGTTTTCAGGAGTGTTCCTAGGAAATGCATGGCGAGGTTATGAGATAATGACCTGTTTTTTCAGGAAAAGTGTGCACACTCCCAGGATACACTGCATATCACTTGATGTAAACGTATTAATGGTAAAACCAGTTCAGCTACAGAAACCAGACACATTCCTAGGCATAAATCGGCTTGTTAGACTAATGCTGTTTGTTTTAATGCTTAACACCCACTCGATGTTCCTGCTATTCGGAAAGGGCTGTTAATGGTCGAGTAACACAAACCGGTTATTTACTCACTTATTACGCTCCTGGCGTGTTATTCTATGGGGTGTAAGTGAATGTCAGTTAACAACGAAACGCAAAACAAATAGTTTAAAGTTATTAGGTATCCTTTCTTTACTAGAAATGATTTTCTGAATTGAGGTACCGGGGATGGTATCTGAGAGGTTATAGCCTTGAGTGTGAAACGGTTGCGCGTCACCCTGAAGACCCAAGTTTGATCCTCAATGTGTAGTCTCCTTTGAAGGAGAAATCCCTGGGATATCGTTGAAGCTAGCGTAAGACCTAACTCACTCACTCACTCACTCACTCACTCACTCATTCACTCAGTTTCTCACTCCCTCCAAACCGGGGACATTTTCTGACGGATTTTTCGACAGTGACGGAATAAACATCCCAGCGTTCTGAAAAATAGTTGAAATTTATAAAAGATTCGTCGTGATTATATGATTATGTTACTCTAATTGGTAAACGGACGTGCAAGCTTAATGTTATATTCGTTTATCATGTAGCTTTTTATTATTGTCACAGTTCTGTGTCACGTGACACAAGGACATCGTTTTGATTGGCGCAAAACCGATAAGACTTTCCTTGGGAATGCAGGAGTGTTTCAACGCCTATTAATCATCTGGGATGCTTAACGGTAGGATTCGGAATAATTGGACACTGAGACTATGGTTTCAAACAGTGCACTCCGTGATGTCTGTTAATAGAAAAAACATTCCATGACTCATCTTGATTTAAACGCTTATTACACGTCACGTGATTATACAGCTCTGATTTCAATCACAGGAACACATTCCCAGAAAGAGTGTAGGTCAATAACAGTTTATGCTTGTAAGGGTGACTTAATCTGTCAATCAACTACATTGTATAGACGCTGTCCAGCACTGAGTGTAAGAACGTCCTGAATAAAGCAAGCCTAGATTATCTTCAGGTTCAGTCTCCCATCTTACTAAAGCTCTTTCCGAGTTTGAATGCAGTTATATTTCCCACAGTCGTCCTATGCCAATTTGCGAGGATCGATGCTCATGACATCAATCACTACATTGTTTCCGCAAGATTCGTATCCAAGGTCGATCTCACATATCTAGAACATCGTGTACTTGATTAGACTATTACCGGTACGTGTTTGTTGTGCCTGTCGAGTCTTTTAAATGTGTAGTTATTTTGATTATTTTGCGGATATGAAACAAATAATGCTTTCCACATCACGTCTGATTTCTGTATTTTGGGAATGGTCACATAGGGTCAGATCAGATGCCATTGGATAATAATATCGCTACTGTTTATTCTGTACCTGGTCACTTCTGGACGCCATTATAGCTGCACCCTGAAGCGTGTACTACGGTTGTGTTTGGTGGAAGTTTCGTTTGCTACAATGGGCATTTCCGAAGCTTGACCTGAATAGGCTGCAGGCGAATCATGACGTCAAGACGCTCTTCTCTTCTAAACTCACTCACTCACCCAGAAACATGTTGCTCCACAAAATACGACGTCAATCCAAATACATTTGTTTCTGAAGACTCATGTCCTCTGTCACTTTCTTCCGTTCGTGAAAGAATACCATAGACTTCATAACCTACCAGTAAAAATGTTTTTCATCTGGAAATAATTAGCCTGCCATATTTTAACAGATGGTTTTGTTGTTATGGTTCTGTATGTTGATGACGGACTGCAATTCTCGGATTCTCTATATATCACACAGGGTATTGCACTCTAACTTCGGAACGAGGCGCCCTTTGACTTCGATATCTGCTTCTTTGAGACAATTTGTATTTTATGAAATCAAAATATTTATTCTTCGAATATAGAAACAGTCACATGCAACTTCAGTATCCTTAGGACTATTCCAAAGTGTAATCTTTAATCTGGAAACGGTTCTTAAATATTAGATTATCTTGTTTGTTTTTGGAGTGTGAAATACCAAAAACGTGGCAGCCACCTGTTGTATTGTTGGTCTTAGGAGCTAGATGATTGCAACAAACCCGTTAGAGAGTATCTCACTGACAGAATGGTAGTTCCAAGAAACATATTTTTGTCAGCAGCTTGGGAATCTCGGGACGGCCCGAGGGCTCTTCTGGAGGACTGATATCAGTGGCAGTTGTTGCGAGATCTCAAGGGTAGTTTGTTACATGTACATGTATTACACAGAAAATGGAGCAGTGTTGATAGTGAGCTGTATTAAACTCACGAGTACTGGGATTCGATGGTGTAATTCTCTGAGTGAGTGAACGAGTAAGCGAAGTGAGTGAGTGAGTGAGCTCATGCAAGCATATTTTTCAGTTTCGGTTTGCATGAGCGTCAGTAAGAAGTGAACATAGTCAATCAACAGTGATATACACGAACAACGCTAACTAATAGTTCCATATTACGACAACGCTGCATTAAACTATATCAGGAAAACAACTTTTTCTCAAAAGGTGTACCATCCCGACTACGATTTTATCACTAATACCTTAAGAACATCTACTTTATGTTAAGTTTAATTTTAAGTGTAAGTGCCTTAATAACGACACTTGTATATTAATAACGACAATTTACCTCTAACTGCCAAGAAAGGCAATTTTTATGTGTAAGTACCTTAAAAACGACATTTTTATATTCGTGTACGTTAAAAACGACAGTTTACTTCTATGTATCTGAAATAGCCAACTTTATGTGTAAGTACCTTAATAACGCCACTTTTATATTCATGTACCTTAATAACCACAATATACTTCTAAGTACCAAGAATGGCCAATAATATGAAGAAGTTCTTTAATAACGACAAATACAGTTTCTGCACACACCAGTTTCTGAAGTATCAAAACAAACATTTATCTCTTCAACACAGGCCAACTTCAAGCACAGCCTGGGTAAAACCAGTACAACTCAAGTGCAGGTACACGGTCAATTGATTTCTCATACGGGCGGACACGTATAAACATACCACACACAGAGTAAGCGAGAATACTCCATTCGGAGCACACCGGTCAAAACCAAACCGTTACACCGCTCAACTCTCACAGTCCATGAACAATTATTTTCTGTTTTGATTGGCATTCTTGAAGTTGAGGAGATGAAGAATGAGATGCTTTTATGAATATACGACTTCCTTGTTCTGAATAGGCTTTACGGAATATTTATGTTTACAGAATAAATAAATTCTTCAAAACAATTTCTTCCGCGCATCCCTTGTATAACGCAAGTGTCCTACATGTAACATGACTATATTATTCCCAGGATCGGATTTTCCCACCTCGCTAAGGCTCCTATTTAATTTAAATTAAATGCAGTTTAAATTACATATTTTCAGAAATGTTCAGTTTACTGCTCGTACACATGCGTACAGTCCGAGGACTTTCAGGAACACGTGCTTGAATCCTTATTAAAATGAATGTTTATTCTGTAGTCCATTTCCTTCCGTTTCATTGACATAATTAAATATGTACACGTATTAAACACGTTTAACAGCTTCACGGTAGTAAGACACGTGATTATAGGATAGGCTTGTGGAGGGAGATTAGGTTGGTCAACGGGGTCACAGTATAGTTTCTAATGTATTGTCATTTTATTGCAAGATGAACATACATATGTTGACGTTGCTACTTGCAGGTTCGTTATGTGTTAACCGCCATCGGATTATATGTCAGTTAGTGAATTATTCTTTTTGATTTGGAAGATGCAGACCAGTGAAGATCATAGGTAGAATAGGCCTTCAGCAACCCATGCTTGTCATGCAAGGCGACTATGCTTGTTGTAAGAGGCGACTAACGGGATCTGGTGTTTAGGCCCGCTGACTTGGTTCTCACATGTCATCGGTTCTCAAATCGATGCTCATGATCTTGATCACTGGGTTGTCTGGTCCAGACTCGATTAATTACAGACCGCCGCTGGAATAAGTGGAAGTTTGTTGAAAAACACTGTCCAGTGTGTGATTCCGACTGTATAATGTGCTTTTGTTAATGCGTCACTATCAAATAGTGGTGACACGGGACCATTGTCCAACCGAGAGCACCTGTCTCAAACACATGCACAAATTTCCTCATATGATGACGTACATGCGTGTGTATGTGTTTCAGCTTGTACTCGTCCAGACTTGGTGTTAGCTAACCGAAATACCATTCCGCAGTTAAGCATGGATAGTGAATACCCCACTCAGAAACATTATACTGACACCGATCCGACCAATCCAGCTGAGCGCCAGGCATGGACCAACAAGTACCATATTTTAACGTCTGTCGGTATGAAGCGGCGCGCTGATCGAACCCTTGCCATTCCGCTCTCCGAGGGAACGCTCTAACCCCCACACCAGGTGGTAAGATGGAGGTGTCGCTATTTCTTATGGTGTTGTGGAGACCTGTGTTATTACCTAACACGAGCACATGATGTGTTCCTTTGTGTTTCGGCGCATCCTGAGCGTGACAGTCACTGAACACCTTGGATTTAATCAGAAATAACACGGTTGCTCTAAACGGTATTAACCTTGCGTTTTACATTTGCTAACCGACGCCAGTATGTCCGGATATTGGTTATGCGCTGTTTGATTTTGTTTTATTTCTGTCTGCTGTTTCATCTACCTGTCATTATTTCGTACGTGCTGACTCGTGTGAAAGACATGGCTACTAGAGGTGAAACTTTATCATTAACTTCGCTTTCATCTCAGCCTTGGTATAAGCAACGAGAAAGTCAATATGGAATTCCTTTCACGTCTTCCATCATGGCCAATGTTAACGACATTTTAAGTCAATGGTCGGAAGGAAATCGAACTCGTGATGTGGAATATTTCGTCGCTCATGAGAATGATGATGAATTGAAAGGGATTATTCATGATAACAAAATCATGATTTATTTGTAATTTCAACGTTCCGTTGTTATCTTGTACGGATTACAGTAAGTCGGTATTTTGGGATTGTATCTTATAAATGTATTCCGCGAGGTACGATCTAGCTTAATGTGTACGTGGGTGGAAGCGAGGGTGGAAAAGTGGAATTAACTCTTTCACAAAGATACAGATAATGAATGAATGACCTTAGTTTTTCGGCGCCTTTTGCAACATTACAGCAATATCATGACAGGGGACACCAGAAATGGGCTTCATGCGTTGCACACATTTGGGGAATCGAACTCGGGTCTTCGGCATGACGAGCGAACGCCTTAACCACTAGGCTATCCCTTTGGTAATGATGGCGTTGGTTGTGATTTATTTCGGCAGTGATGATGATGATGATGATGATGATGATGATGATGATGATGTTGATTGTGATTATGATCATAATAACGTGCACGTCGTGTTGTGTTGGATATCGGTCATATCAACCTAGACACTCTCCCGCTTCATGAATCATACACAACACATACACATTCAACTTGTGTTCATAAAACAGTCAAGATTCATCAAAAACTGACCTTTTTATCAAGGTCAAAAGCAGATAACATTTTTTTGTCTAGCCATGTTAAACCGTTAGCGTTGAGTCATCGTACAAAAGACTTGTGTGGGATATTTTCATTAATATTTACGAGAAATATAATAACAGAACGGATTGGATCTATTATGATGTCAGTCGTCATTGAAGGCGGGTGTGTCTCACGGCGTCGACAGGAGCGGCGCTCCACTACGCTTCACGCTCTCTGAGGAACGTAGACGTCTTTGTCAAGGTCATCGACAGACTACGGAAGCGTAGTAGGGCCAAGGTGAAAATATTTTTAGTCTCATTTTCTCCTACGTAGGGCTTAGTATCTCCTACGTAAGGCTTAGCTCCTACGTAGGGCTTAGTATCACTATAACCCTCTTGCAGCGTTGGACGTAAGAGAAAAAAATATGGCTCAGTCTGTTACGGAAGCGTAGTAAGGCCATGGTGCAGATTTTTTTTATGTCAGTATCTCTTACGTAGGACTTACTATCTCCTACGTAGGAGATAGGGGAGATAGGGGTTATAGTGAAAACAGACCCAAGCGAAAACGGCCAAAATAAAATTCGACTCACGAGAAAATGGCCTCCACTGCTAGGGAAAACGGCTTCTGGGTCTCCGTTAGTTTGTTTCTTAACAATGCAAAATATGTTATAAAGCTATGTTTTTACATATAATTTCTTGTTATTGATAACAAATATAACAATACGTGTACTAAAGGAATATCTAGAATAAATAAGAACCATATCTATCAAAGAACTCTTTCTTAAAGCGATATAAATGTCTACTGTCTGGCTGATCACGATCAAGTGTGTCTGTCATCACTTTCTCAACAATAGTGGCAGATGACCGGAAAGGATTATTTCGGGTTTTCACCCTAACGCGTCAAGAATAAATTTTTGAATAAACACACTACCTTATTGTCCTTCTCTATCATGAACTAAACTTTCCTGTAAAATAAACAACGAATCAAACTGGTTGGTTCATTGTGACTATTGAAACAACCAATCGATGTTCAAAGGTTAAACGGTGATCAAAACCAAAAAGAAAAAAAAAATAGAAAAGAAAGGTCGTTCTCGCCTGCGCGTAGGCCGTTTTCTCGATTATTTTGGGGTCCGTTTTCGCTGAGGTCCGTTTTCTTCATATCCCATGCAAGAGCTCTAAATAATGCAAGTCCAGAGTTTTCTGAGGTCCGGAATCTCCCATCCCGATGGGTTTTCTGTCCAGGTATTTGTTGTTTTTTTTATTAAAATGATATATTTAATATATTTTCAGAAACTAAGTGTAGTCTCGTAGACTGTCTCAGATTTAAAGTTATGTGCAGCCTGTACTCACGTTTAAGGACATCAGCTTGTTGTTAAAATATCACCTCTGTGTCTTGGGGTGCACGTTTCCTGTTCATCACACACATTCATAAATAAAATTAGAAGCGGCACCATTAAAGACTATGCACGTCCATTTGAGTTCATTTAACACCTAAACAGTAATTAAGTGAATGAGTAAAATATTGAATGTTATTTCATTCTATTTATTCATTTATTTATTTTGCAAAATGGCCTGTTTATAGCAACCTGAATTTGCTGAAGGTATACAATGGGATGTGTTTACTGTCTGTAATGGTCGTTGATCTTATGCAGTGTGTAACATTCTTTGTATGGTCGCGGCAAAAATTTAGGCAAAGGAGATAACTTAGATTCAGGTTTCCGGAAATTTGCCATTTCTCGACATTTCTTCAGAAACCTGTTCCTTTAAAAATAATCTGACATTTCTGTAGAAATATTGCAAAGAAGCTGCCTGGTGGAATCTATATCTGTTTGATTTTTTAGAGCGCCTCCCAGGTTTTCACCATGGTGTTTGACTTCAGATTGTGTGACGTGGGATGATTTCACCTTTGTAACGGGCAACTTCTCGTTAAGAGCCATTTGTGGCGTCCAACGTTATTGCTGGACGTTATTGCTGAATGTTGTTAAAAGCTTCGTAGAACTGAACTCACTCACTCACCAAAGGGGTAGACAACTAAACACCCGCATCATTTGCTTCCGCTGACACGTGAGGTAACTGGATCACTATACAACGTGACACCAGTCACTTATAAAGTATGATATATATTGGTGGTGGCGTGTCGTACTGTGTATAGAGCTCAGATCACAAATCGGTGGCACGTCAGCAACGTTGAGCTCGGACAGTAGTTGGATGGGTGACCCTGTTTGGCACCTTGACTCCTGAGAATTTCTAGGACCCCACAGCGAAGTACATGTGATAATGCGGTCTCATTATGAGCATGTGAGTTTGTTCAAAATTGCCTCAGCCATCAGGAAATGGGTACCCGGTGCCTATGAACCTTCACGTGCGTCACGGGCAGCTTGGGTTATCCGGGATAATAACTTAATTGTTGTTTGTGCGCCTCGGGCATGCCATTGACGTGGAGTATAGCGGATTATAAATGCACTATTATTAAATATGATCGAGTGAATGAGTGAGAGAGTGAGTTTAGTTTTACGCCTCACTCAGCAATATTCCAGCTATATGGCGGCGGTCTGTAAATAAGCGAGTCAGACCAGACAATCCAGTAATCAACAACATGAGCATCGATCTGCGCAATTGGGAACCGATGACATGTGTCAAGCAAGTCAGCGAGCCTGACCACCCGATCTCGTTAGTCGCCTCTTACGACAAGTAGAGTCGCCTTTTATGGCAAGCATGGGTTGCTGAAGGCCTATTCTACCCCGGCACCTTCACGGGTCAAATATGATCAAGGCGAACTTGATCAATGTCACGTTTGAGCTATACATATAAACTACAATCAAGATGTCAACTCGGGGTTATCTCCCCTGTGTACTTTTACCGCTTCCTCTCGTCACAATCAGTAATCTGTGCGTAATTAACCTTTGACACCTAAATGGGCTGATATTTGCCAACTCATTAATAACTACATAAAAACTGTTAATGACACTAATGTCGCTATTTACTTTCGCGCCATTACATCGAAAAAATCACACAGATGCTTATCTCGTCGGAGGTTGGGGGCAGCTTTCATCTTTTGATGTGGGCAGTTTATCGTTAGTATTACGCATTGACCTCAGCACACCCTCTCATGCTGGGAATATTGGTCAGTCTACTTTCGAGTGTTTGATCCTCGTAATTAGCAATACCACAGGAGTAATAGACACTCGTTTGAATGTTACAAATGCAATTTCTTTAGTTACAGTAAGCTATAAGGCCGGGCGGGACAACTTAGGAATGGCCAGTGAGTCCTAACTTGACACACAGAAGGGAGCAAGCTACAAAGACATATTTTATATCATTGGAAAGATCTCGAGGAGATGAACACGAAAAGTTTATGTGCCAGTGTGTCCACGTGTTAATAACCTCACAAACTGGCTCTGAAAATGCATTTCTGCAGAAATTTCTGGCAGAAGTTTTTTTATTTCACTACCAGAATTATCTTAATTTAACAAAATTAGAGAGTTTAAGTAATGATACTGCTGCGGGAGTGGTAGTTTCATGCTTAATCCAAGTGATAAGCACTTAGCGTGATCAACCGATCTGATATTTTGGTTTCGCTACCAGAATTATTTTAGTTGAATAAGATTATACACCATCGTTATATGATTTAGTATAGACTTTCTTTAAATGATGTCGTTTTCCCTGTTTAACGCCTATTAGTACCAGACAATTTTACAGTGTGAATTTGACCGTATTTCATTATAGCTTTTACAATTTAAAAGGCTTATGCATTATTCCCATCCGTTTCATTATAACACAGTTGTAACTTCTTAGTGGATTCACGTCGTGAAAGATTAATTTAAAAGTACTGGGGTGCATCTCCTCGAGATCTTTCCAATGATATAAAATATGTCTTTGTAGCTTGCTCCCTTCTGTGTGTCAAGTTAGGACTCGCTGGCCATTCCTACGTTGTCCCGCCCGGTCTTCTATACTGAACAGCAAAAGAAACGCAGCTCTGTTTTTTGTCAAGACTTTAACATGACCGCTTACTGAAATTATTTTGTTTTTTCGAAACTTGCTTTTCTTTTGCTGTTCAGTATATTTGTGAAACGTAAGGGAACCATCAGAATTTCGATATGTGAATTACTGACCAACTTGTGTGAGATATGTTAAGAAATTGTTCTGCTACTTCCGGGTTATTATTCGAGAACCTGTCGTTGAAAAGATCTGTATGATTTACGATAATCACTCTGTTGTGTGTTTGAAGCTGCCCCTGGACCATCTCAGGTCCAATATTGATGTGAAATGACTGGAAGTAAGACTCATGGGTGACTTCCGGTCCCGTGGGAGTGTCTGCCCTGGAGACGTCAACGTGGCAAAATGTGCATTAATGTTTTAACCCCATGTTATTTAACATTATAATTACGTGAGTTGTATGTCAATGGAAATGTCAAGATATCAACGCGGTTTAGTCATAAGTGACTATCCTTAGTGCACATCAGTTTTGACTGTTTTGACTGTCAGGGAGTGGGGGTAGCTGTGCGCCGTTTTGCATAGTACTGAACTCAACACGTCAGAATTATATGGAACATTTAAACTACTGCAAATGACTTTATTAGCTGCAAAAAAGTCTTGAATTCAAACATTTTTGATACTTTTGCGGGGCGGTGAGGGTAGGTTAGTTTTACAGCGTTTGATCGTCGTCCCGAGTTCGATTTCTGAAATGGTACACTGTGTGATGCCGATTTCTGGCGTCCCCCGTGATATTGCTGGAATATTGCTTAAAGCACTCACTGATGATGCCACACCCGACTTGTGACCACAGACATGGCACAGAGATATGAAAAGGTGGCTTTTCTTTTGAAATCGACAGTGATTTAACATTGCTGTCTAGTACAATTACAGACATTCTTACCCTTTCTGCCATACATTGCTGTCAAATGTCTTTTTAAAAAATGCCAACATCCTCTTAATATCAGGACGCTCACCGCTCCACGGTGGCAATAAAAACAGTTCTTCGATGTTTGAAGTAGCTTCAATACATCACCTTGGGAGTATTTGTTGAGCTGCTCTTGAAGCTCGAGGAAATATTAGAAACAGACATGCTTCTCTTCCGTCTAAGATTGTATCTTCTAAGGGCCACTTCACTTTAGTTTGGAGGGGCGCACTTTAAAAACATACGTGTCTTAGGAACGCTGTGCCCTCAGTAGATCAATGGCGAGTGGGTAATTTTCAGTATTCTAAATGGTTTTACACTAATTTGGACTCAAGACTGTGTATAACAGAAACTAGGTGGGTTTTGGCGTCAATACATTAGTAATATTTGACGTTCTCTTTGAGAGCAGGAACTTGGCTCCACCTCGTCGACTGTAGCGTGATAACCGTAAATAGGGTTGACGGCAGCCTTGAAAACCATGAAGGACGCACACTGATGGTAACGACCGAAGGATAAAAACGTAGACTTCAGCTCGATGGTCATCAAAGCGTTGACAATCGTTTGACGGTCATCAGTAGCTTTGACTGTGGCTTAACGGTCATCAATGGCGTTGACTATAGCTTGACATTCATCAATGACGTTGGGTACAGGTTGACAGTCATGAATGGCGTTGACTATAGCGTGACAATCATCAATGGCGTTGACTACAGTTTGACAGTCATCAATGCCATTGGCTATAGCGTGACAGTCATCAATGGCGTTGATTAGTTTGGAAGTCATCAAAGGCATTGACTACAACCTGACACCCATCAATGGCGTTGGCTGTAGCCTGACAGTCATCGGTGGAGTTAACTACATCTTGACGTTCATTTGTGGAGTTGATTGCAGACTGATAGTCAATAAGAGTTGAGCGCTCCGTAACAGTCATCAAGGAAATAACTATTGTAGCGTAAATAGGGCGGTATATGACATTGTCAATCAAACATTGAAGGTATGTGGTTCGGTTTTCATGGTAGATAGGTACAGTCCGTACACCTGGGCAAGTAACCGCTGAAACAGACATGCTCCTCCATCCGTCCACATCTTACACAGACCACCAAGGCTGTGTCCTGATCAATCTCACTTCAGCATCACCACGGCGACCACCGCCATTAATCTTCATTAGTGCCTCTGTGGGTTCCTATGTTTTATTTAGAATAGATAGTGAAAGCTTTTGAAAATTCGTATTCAATAAACCGCCAAACATTTTATAGTTTTTTCTTTATTTTTAATTGGTTCATACGAAGTGTCGACAGGAGCGTGTCCCCACAGCAATATTCAAGCTAAATAGATCATATCTCATGTTCGATTTTTCTTACTCCCTCAAACCGGGTTCCAAGCATCCAAGGGGGCGACAGGGTAGTCTAGTGGTTAAAGTATTTACTGGTCACGCCGAACACCCGGGTTCGATTCCGTACATGGGTACAATGTGTAAAGCCCATTTGACGTTTACATGTCATCTCAGCTCGATACATGCATTGTATTCGCCACAATATATTCCAACCTATTCCTGCTTAACCATGGCTAAATCGAAAATGATTACGTGTATTTCATCATGCACTCTCTCAGTGTAGTTGAAAACGTCGTCTACATCACATTAGTCAAGTGCAAAGAGGTCATACTATACATTTGTATCTCTCTTGACACACTCATCAGTGTATATTAACTCTCCTCCCATTACCCACGGGTCAAAGACTGTCCAGAATTCCTCCCAATCAAACAGAAGATGGGTTCAAGGCATTCCTGTCCTCGATTCCAGAACTCGTAAAAGCCATGTATTGTGTTATTTTGACATTGAAACGCTCCATCATTAGAATCTATTGACATTTCATAACGTGCTTCACTGCACCGAAATACTGGAAATGGCTCACTTTCTTCCAGCAGTGGGAAGTCTATTTCGAGAGTGGATATGATACATGCTGCTGTCAATGGTAGACCAATAAATTTCGAGAGAAAAAGAGGTCGAGCAATTCACATCCCTCAAGACTCATGAAACACAATCCGCCGTCACTAAGCCCCACTCTCTCTCCTCCATGTGGAGGACTTGAGTGATGTTTATGGCTATTCTCTGTATCAGCAAGTGCATCGGATATTTCATGGTCTTAATTAGTGGCAGTAGTTGTGGTCGATGTTACGGTTGTGTCAACAGACATGCTGTAAAGGGGCAAGTGGTGTAGGTTAACGCATCCTCGGCACCCAGGGGAATAACCCCGACCCCTGTTCATGTGAATGCGGGTTGGTGATAAATAATGTGATGAAGAACTATTGGATTAGAACTTTCCGCAGTTAGTTACAGACCATTGTGTATATTTATGACTAATAAGAACTCCTCCCCTTACTCTCATACTCTTCCTCTCTATCTCTCATTCCCTCTCTCATCTCTCTAATCGTCACCCTCGTCTCCGTCTCGACTTACCCATCTCTCATCTTTTTTCGTGTCCTTCACATATGTGTCTCCCTCATATCTCTCTACCTTTTCTCTCTCATTATTCGACCCGTGAATATCCCGCGGTAGGACAGGCCTTCAGCAACTCCTGCTTGCCATAAAATGTGACTATGCTTGTCGTAAGAGGCGACTAACTAGATCCGGTGGTCAGGCTCGCTGACTTGGTTGACACTTGTCATCGCTTCCCAATTGCACAGATCGATGCTCATGTTGTTGATCAGCGGATTGTCTGGTCGCCGCCATATAGTTGGAATATTGCTCAGTGCGGCGTAAAACTAAACTCACTCACACTCTCGTTATTCTCTCCTCTCCGTCGTCACTCACTCATCTCTCATTTCTTTGTCTCATCTCCCTTGCTTTTCATCTCTCTCACTTCCCATCTCTCTCTGTCTGTCTCTCTCTCTCTGTCTCTCTCTTTGTCATATTTATCGTCTTTCATCTCCTTCGTCACACTCGCCCTTCACTCATCTCTCTCATGTCCTCGCATTTTTCTTTCTCTCATCAATCTCATATTTCTCGTCTCTCACATATTTGTCGTCTCTCATTAATCTCACATCTTGCTTACTTTCCGTCTCTCAGTGATCTTGTTGGTATCTCTCTCATGTCTCTTCTCTGTCTCATCACTCATATTTTTCTCTCTCTCTGTCTCTCTCTCTGTCTCTCTCTCTGTCTCTCTCTCTCTCTCTCTCTCTCTCTCTCTCTCTCTACGATCACTTAAGAACTTCCAGTAGTTGCTATATGCTTTCGAACTCTTTCACAACCAGGAACCATTAAATCAATAACAAGTGACGACCAGTCATCTAAATCTGTTCATCAAATTAAAAAAATACCTTGCCTGATTATCTGCTTTGTTAATCAAAGTAAATGAAGCGCAGTAAGCTGAACGAAGGTCAAGGCATGTTAACGAGGCGATCTAACCGAATTTGGTAGCCACATTGCCCCAAGACACAAGAATCAATATAACAACACTTATTTAATTTCCGCATAGCTATTGCCAGTTGTGATACTTAATAGGGGGCAGATTCATCCAGTCGAAAACGTCGAGTACATTTTCTCATTTTAACAGGGCGTGTTGACATGGCAGGTTACAGTGAACTGGAGGTTTTCGTGTCTCAACTCGTCATAGTAGTCTTATCATTTTGTCATTATTTTACAGCCACCATGCACTCATTCAAGGCTGAAATAAACTTTGCAAGCTGCACGAATGATGTCAGCTTCTTTCTTGATTTCAGAAATGTAAACAACACCTAACTTATTTTAAGACTTTACCTCAGTGAACTAGTTCATATAGTGTGGATGGAACACCTGATATATGAGGTACTGTTTTCGTCTTGTTAAAAGGGTAGCTAATATATGTCATAGCGTATCTTACTGGAGTGGAATGAGATTTCTTGGAGTGGGAATGAGATTTCTCGAGTGGAATGACATTTGTTGGAGTGGAATGACATTTGTTGGAGTGGAATGACATTTCTCGAGTGGAATGACATGTATTGGAGTGGAATGACATTTCTCGAGTGGAATGACATTTCGAAGAGATTCGGGTTATAGATGTAAACGATTCTGATGGCCCGTGAAGATCCGGGTTAGATTTGGTATTCAGCAACCCATGCTTGTTGTCATTGGGGACTAACTGGGTCAGGTGGTCAAACTCGCTAACTTGGTTGACACATGTTATCGTACCCCAGTTGTGCAAATCAATGCTCAATCTGTTGACCACTGGACTGTCAAGTCCAGACTCGATAATTTACAGACCGTCGCAATGTTGTTGGAAGAGAGGCAGACCTTTCAGACTATCATCGTTCGGATTACTGGGTGTTTTGGCTACACGATTTGAGATACAGTTTATATGTGGTGGCGGGTGGTCTTGTTCATACCGCCCAGGTCACAACTCAGTTGAAGTTACGCAACGTTGGGCGCGGAAAGTCCTAGGATTGGTGACCAAGTTTGGTTGTTTGACTACTAAGAGTTTCTAGGGTTTCAACTCTGTCCCACTACGAAACACATTTGACACATGTAGCAAGGAAACTTCGCTCATAAATTGCCTCTGTTTATCCAGTAGTGAACGGGTACTCCATGGGTTAAGTCATGTGAGTGTTAACCCTCAGCTTGGGTTATCCTGGTAATAATGTGTTAGAGCTTTGAGCATGCACACGTGCGAGGAAACATTCTATAAATAGCCATAATTGTCAGTATATATAACGTTCTATTACAGCATGCGGGGGAAAAGCGACTCAAAAACAAGAAGTATAAGTCAAATTTTCAAAACGACTTGGTAACTTTACAAAGCTCGCTGAACATTGGCATGTTACTAATCTTAGCAAGGTGAGACTATGAACGCTTTTGTGTAGACAACCCCCAGACGTACTAGGAAACGTATTTAACAGGGGTGAAAATTGTCTACGTGTAACAGACTTCACAGGGCTGGGATATACCCTTACGCCATTAATAACAGCGTTGGATATAAACTTCACTCTGGCATAATTCTCATACTGTGATTCAAAGGTTATCGCCGTGTGCAGGTCACTTATTCTGGACTTTGTGGCAGGAAATGGTGGTCCTGTATTAACTCTTATTGTCGGTATGTTGGAGTTATTAGACTCATTTACACATATATGCGCGAATCAACAGAACACACATGCGCCTTGCTGGCCATAACTGTTTTATATCATGGACATGCAATCGTGATGCACTGCACATGACTCCAAGTCAACTGTCCACATATTTCGACATTATGGCCACAATATTCGACATTGTGGCCACTTATCTTTCATTTGTTTAGGCGAATTCCAGTAGTGTTCAACCGCTTTCACCATATTGTCTACCGTTTCAAAATTGTGCTTGCTGGTTCAACAATGTCAACGTTTTCAACACCGTGTCTACCTTTTCAACATTGTGTCTACCTTTTCGACATAGTGTCAACCTTTTCAACACTGTGTCTACCTTTTCAACATTGTGTCTACCTTTTCGACAGTGTTAACTTCTTCGACTTTGTGCCAACTTTTGAAAGAATGCGTCTATCATTTCAATATTGTGTCCGCCTTTTTGTGAAATGTAAAATGACATTTCAGTTATTGTCTACCTTTTCAACATTCTGTCCACTTTTATGTCTAATTTATCTATCATCTGAGTGTCTTTTTTAAAAAAAAAAATACCAAAGTTTGAACGTGTCACTGAAACCTCAATTTTCCTGGTGAGCCAGTCCCATTAGGGAATGATTAAATAATTAAGCAATCATCATTATTCGTGCGATTAAGTGATGTAATTTCATACCTGACACATACCGATACACCGCCAGCTAGCGACAGCAATCTCTGACTAGACTTAACGAGAGTTATTGTCCCACACAGAAACCATCACTCATCACACGGGGGTCTGAGTGGGATGGGGACCAGTCATTTCAGGAGCAATAAGATCGCCAACATGGAGGCATGTTGCTTTACAACGCTTTTATCCAGATTGGCTTTACATCTGGTGTATGTCCTTGTATGGTAAAGTGATACTGGGCCACCGATTTCTGCCGACTGTTGTCAATGAACCGAGCTAGATTGAATCTGGGGAATTGGAGGGTGTTTTTTCTGACCGGTATGTGTCCAGTTTGTGTTACTGCAGACTGTTTTAGAGAGAGGGGGGATATTAAACCGCTGCCCAGTGGGACAGTACGGGAAAGCGTGAACTTAGCTGTATGAAACAATTTAATGAACTCGCGGTAGAGCCAAGGTATCGTCTTCACTGATGCAAACGTACTCTCTGATAGAGTGGATTTGGGTGTACGCCGTTTTTAGCAATATACCAGGCACATCAAGGCGTCGAACACCAGAAATGACTCCATGCACACTTCAACAACTAGGCTATCTCACCGCCCCTCAATCTACCATCTGGGGAAATGAGTTGAAATATTCGGACTCTTTGTGAGGGACCTTGATATTCTGCCTTTGAGAAATTAGGGCCCTTGGACACTGAAACAAGGAATTTTATATGCATTCTTTATCAAAACACATAGCCACCAGCGGCTAACAATGGCCATCCAGATCTGACGTTTCCGAGGTCAAAATTAGTGCTTTAGTCGGCTATCCTTAGCACCAAGAACAACACTTTTTGTTTTCAATCAATGGTTTTCGTGGTCAAGACTCGATTATTGTGTCGATTGTGGCGTCGGGTTCGCAGACCATGGTTTTGATTGGTTCTGGTTAGTATCACACTCTGTCAGCGCTGTAACTGTGCTCGCTGGTTTCATAAAACCGATAAAGGTCCAGTAACTGTCTTTGGGCTGAACTTCCACGTCAGCTGGGAGGTTGTGGCGTTAGATACAAAATACAACTGTTATGACTAGACATGCACAAGTCACTGGGATATGATTATTTCATTGATACGACTATGTCTATCTATCTATCTGACTATTAAAGAATATTGCCGTTTTTGTACTTTCACCTTGTCTGGATTTGCCTTTCTGTCTTTACACGTATAGAATTGTGATAATCATCAGTAGACGTATCATTCAGTGCATATGAGTCTACGGTAGATCCTTGGACACATATTCTACACTCGGATGACGTGCCGATTCAGCTGGCAGAGCCCAACCTCACTGTTCCAATTGATGGATTCGGAGCGACGATTCTCGGGTGAATGCGTGTTTAGTTTTACGCCGCTTTCACCTATGTTCCAGCAATTTCACGGCGTCGGACACCAGAAATAGGCTTCACACATTGTAGCCATGTGAGGAATCGAACGGTTTAACCACTAGGCTACCCCACCGCCCTTTGAATTCTTGAATGCGCAAGGACAGCAGTGTTGATCGTGATCCCAGAGTGAATGCACCTTGTATCGCCTTTTCCTGCAATTTATAAACGTGGAAACAGTCTGCAGTGGGTTAGATGTATTTACTCATCTGGCGATGGGAGAGAAAGTAGGCTATTATGTCCACACGCAACAGTGTTTCATCAAGTGATAGCGAACCTGACAAAATGTAATGGCTTTTCAAAGCAATAAATGTGTCGTTGTGGACGTTGTCGATGACTGAATCTGTCAACGACGTTACAATCAACTAACACGTAGCCGACAACTGATGTGTAATCAATCAGGAAGTTGCGATATATTGACAGGAATCAGACAGACGTTATATGAATCAACCAGACAGGAGCTCACAATGCACGATGCTCCCCTCACGGAAGCCATTATTTCCCACAGTTCTTAGCTCAGTTCAGTAGCTCAGGAAGGCTGTGAGCGCTACTTCCGGTATACTGAACTGGTTCCCGTCTCCCTTGCGTGCTTGAACTTGCGATATGCGAGACGAGGACCATGCGTATTCAAGAACCAGTTCTGGCTTCAAATTGCGACACCCCCAAATATGACCGGACCAAATGTACAACCGTAGTTGACTTGCACAGCTGTTGACAGTCGTAATAGTTGGCTGATGTGAGGATTGTTAAATCGGACTTTTGTTATTCCTGCACGGATTATCGGTTCAGACAAAGCACGCATGTGCATGCGTGTATAATATTTGTTGAAGGCGTAACGTTACCATAGTGTGAGTGAGTCGGGTTTTACGCCGCATTTAGCAATTTTCCAGCAATATCACGGCATCGGACACCAGAAATGGGCCTCACACCTTGTAACCATGTGAGGAATCGAACCCGAGCGTACGGCGTGAATGCTTTAACCACTAGGCTACCCCACTGTCCCTTTATCATAGAAGTCAATGGGACAAAATTGGTTTTGTGCAATTTGAAACGGGATCACAGGCATGCGTGTGTTTTCATCTGATTGAAGCTGTGTGATCACATCAGTACACCCTAATCGCAAACAACTACATGCAGCCGAAGACAGATGAAGACTTGTCCTAATTCCTACTCCAGGTGGCGGGGCCGTGGTTAAAGCGTTCGCCCGTTGCATCGAAAACCCAAGTTCGATTCCCCACATGAGTACAACGTCTGAATCCCATTTTCGTTGATTCCCCGTCGTGATATTGCTGGAATATTAAAATTAAAAACCGGGTAAAATCAAACTCACTCAGTCTCACCGTAAGAACGCACTTAAAGTAGCCAGAGATCGCTAACTCGTGCAACACTTGACCCCGTTAATACTCATCAGTCTGGATCTGCACACACGCGGTAAGCTATTCTAACAGTTATGAATTATGCATTTATTAGAGCAATGACCTTTTTAAATCATAATGTATTGGGGTAATGACATATATCAGTCCGAGCTCGTGTAGACCCCGGTGCCCTGTTTCTGGTTCGGGCATAGTGGTGGATAATAAATTACAATTAATAATAAATAGAGAATAAATATTTATGATGTTAGATGTATTTATAGTCGAGTGCACGCTAAGTAGTCATCATATTATTTCATTATCATTGTATCATTATTTTCGAATAAGGAGAGAGTACTCCTGTCAGTTACCGTGTTTATGTTAACCACTTACTGTATTGTTGTTTTCCCCATGAATTTTCTTATCTTTTCACCGGTTAACATAAACAGATGATATATTTTTTAGACATCTTGCTGTCTTTAGACCTGTAGGTTTTCAATGAATTCCATGGAGGAGACCCGTGAATGTCAGGGTTATAATTGATCGTCAGCAACCCGTGCTTGTCCCAAGAAGAGACTAACGGGGTCGGGTGGAATATTGCGGCATAAAACTAAACTCACTCACTCTGTTCAGGAAAGTTATGAGGTTTCATTGGTTTTGGCATTTCTTTCGATAAAGCATCTAAACGCAGTTTATCAAAACAGGTACATCGATTGAAAAGAGCAATACCATTTTGGCAGTGGTAGAAGAATCAACTACCCCGTATTTACCAGAGAGAGAGAGAGAGAGAGTAAGTGAGTGAATGAGTGAGTAAAAAGATGAGTGGGTGAGTGAAAACGGATGTATACCGTCAGTGTCTGAAACAACTCACTATGAGTTAGTGCAACAAATTATGGTTGTATGGTTCATGTCTGTGTATCATCAAGTATGTCATGTTAATCCAGAAGGTCAAAGGAGCTTACAGAAGTTTATTTCGGCTTCTACATTGGTCAGCATCACAAAATCGTCGCTCAGAGAAAAACAACGAAAACAGTTTACATATATCTCATTTGTGTTTGCCTGTATGCTTTTTAACGCTGAACTTAGCTATTTTCCAGTTACACGATAGTGGCGTGTAAATAATGGACAACAACGATGCACGCCGTCCTCGACAAGCCTGCTCGCTCAATTCATTAAGTCGGCACTTTCGACCATTAAATGTATACTCTTCAATAAAAGTAGCGGAACCTGAACTTTCGATCTGGATAGGAAGTACAACGTTTAGCAAACCGTTCAAAGAAGACATCTTAGGCTAAATAAAAACGTGATATGTTGCTCGCGCATAAATTATTTATTATTATTGCGTCCCGATCATCCATTTGTCCACAATAAGAATATGAGTGTAAGAACGAGTGTGACTGAATCTACAACTCAATTACACGTGCTAAGCTTCCCAAGCTGTATTTCTGAGAGAGAGAGAGAGAAAGAGAGAGAGAAATGTGTTCCTCCCGCTTCACATTTTTTCGATCAAATATTAAAAATAAAGTCGTACCGCCCTCGTCACTTTTTAAAAAATTGTGCCCGAGAGACATTTAATTTTTTTATGTAGCCTTATGAACGCACCACCATTTTTATTTATCACCAGCCCTAAACACAACGCATGGGATGCACGTGCACAAAGCAGTCGCCCCATACACGTGCATGAAGTATCATTCTTGATTTTGACGGCTTTCAAGAAGGTCGATAAATCATGGCAGACAATTAATTTGGACAATCATCTCGCATCACACAAATCTACGTGTTTGTTTCAAGCTATGTTATCTTGTTTGTTTGTTTATTTGTTGTGCACTTGCAATTTTCACGTCATACACCAATCATCTTTCAAGAGCGAATGTGGTCATAAGGAGGGGCAATCAGTGATGCACTCCACTCTCGAAACATTCAATATTATTACATCAGCAGGGACTGACTCTAATATATAATATATCGCAATGTTTTTCAATCGTAAATTAAAGATGAAGTTCCCCTACATTCTTTACGAGTATGGTTTGCCGTGGAGCAAACCCTAAATACCCACGTAGCTCTTCAGTTGTATACCCATGCGCACAAACATGAGGTTAATATACCAGGGATTTGAACTGACACTAATCATAGATTCGAACGAACATTATGGTCATACTGAGAATGTGAGATGAGATTATACAGAAAGTCAACAATATCTCAAAAGATGGTCACAAACCAAAGTTAGCTACATCCAAATTCTTACTCCATTTTGGACCTCTGATACCCAAATGAATCCTACCATAAACATGTGATTCCGAGATTCACGTTGAAGACAATGACCATGGCAATAAGGCCACTATGACATCATAATGGTCAATGTGACGTCATATCTTCGAAGTACTCACAGAACCTTTTTAGTGACAATCATACATATTCATCTTTCAGTCAGCTCTTCGAGGCAGATGAATATATTTAAAAACGCGTACTTGAACCAAACAATGAACACAATATGACGGTGATTGGGCAATAAACGGTGATTTGGACAAGAAGATTTCTCATCATGACGTCATATCTTCAAATGTTGATTTAACCGAAAGAATGCATATTTTTATTATAATGTTGACACAACCATGGCAATCAGATAATAACAAAATGAATATTGTAGAATAATTTTCGCTAGTGCTAATATGTCGCGAGCAGTTTCTATGCCATGAATAAAGTCCAAGTGACTCTCAAACCACCAGAAACAGATCCGGCCATTGTCTGAAGCGCTTCCATCACTGGTACCACATCCCATTTCATTTACCGTTATTTGCTTTCGTTGATTAAAGGCAGTCACTGAGTGCGTGTTTCTACCGTCAGCAAGGGCGACGGTAAGGATGTCGTTTTAACAACACACATACGACGGTTACACATCAGTACAGGACAGTTAAATGGACATGGCGTGGGCATTATTGTTATCATTATCTCGGAGTAAAGGGAATAATAATACGCACTGTAACATTTATAGAATTATGAATCTGTCATTATAACTGTTTGCTATCTCCCTGATGTGAAGACAGTTTTCTGTCTTTCATCGTTCAGTCCGACATGCGAGCATGTACTCTGCAGGAACGTTGAGTTTTTCATTTCATCTTCATTGAGTTCTTCTGGGAAATGGAACTTAAATGATTATGCTTGTTTTGTATAATTTTTTATACATTGGATTCTGAAAGTCCAATTTAAATACTGAACACGCAAAGACTTTTTCTTTACATTGGCGCATGTAGACCATAGGCCAGCGTAAATCTAACAAAATGTAATGAGTAATTTTTAATAAAGGAAACTGTATTTTAAACATACAAAATCCAACTCAGTCCACTCCACGCTTCCGGTTCCTATTCCTGTTCTGTCAAAGTGACATGAATTCGTGATCAGTATGTGTTTATATAAGTTATAATTACTTCCCGGGAAACAACGATTAGGGTTGGTATACTTAATTCTGTGTCACTTTGGTGAAGCTTATTGGTCATCAATGTCGAAAATGGATTATCACCTGAATGAATCAAACAATCAAATCTACAGATAGCACACACTACCGACACTGGGTCCTTTGAAAGCACTGTATCACACCGTACTTCTCTACACGTAAATAATATTCCAAATAATTTATTCCCCGCCCAAATTACTCAATTAGACTACAATATTGAATTAAAAAGTTGGAATGAATTGATGCAAAGTTGCATTAAATTTACTCTCGCGTGCTCTAGCGGCAAGGCCCCATGGATGTAAGTCCCATGAAGGGTCTTTGCGAACATCATGCGTGCAACTCGTGATTGAAACCGGTTCGGCAAACACCAATAACACCGCGTGCGACAGTTTTGATGTACGGGGCAATTGTTTATATGCCATACATGGCAAGCGTTCTCTGTTTGGAAGCTGTTCGCCTCAAAGTTTCAGTTATCAGTTTCAGGCAAGTCGTAAGGGATAATAAGTCTTTCATTACACCAATAGGAAGCTGAAGTGAGTGCATATGTCACAATAATCAATGTATATGAAATACAGGCCAAAATACTGCCGAGATTGTGTGACATTGTGCCTTTAAGGGCAATTGAATCTGCCCACAGTTTCGTTAAGGGGATCTAGTTATTCATGCATCTTGCCAGTTTTGAGGTATTGGCGTATATATACGTTTATATGAAAAGCTCATGACGTATCATCTTTTTAATGACGAAACCGGGCATTAGGAATATTATGCAAACCATAAGCAATAGTTTCGTTCAGGCGACACTATCTCCATGTTATGTATGTGTGCCTCGTCAGTTACGAATATCCAGCATACAATAGGTTCACTCCGTTGAACCGGAAGCTGGAAGGGGGAATGGAGGCGAAGAACAGTCTGATTTACCACGAATTGCGCTTAAAATGTTGAACAAAAAATATTTCACGTGAGTAACTGTTCAAAATGGGATTGGAAATGTGATAGCACAACCCAGTGAAGAAAAGGGTGTGTGCAATTGATGGTGGCGATATCTTATTTTGACATGAAAAATATTTTTTAAACCGAAGCGAGGGAAGTACGTTGCCAACCTTTGTTCGCATCGCTCGCATGTAAGAACACTGGTCATTTTCTCTATGCTGCGCAGCCCCATTTGCGCTACAGTTTGCCTGTGATTTGAGATAACATGGAACGTTCCAGGTCTGTCATGTCAGATGTTATACATGTCAGATTTAATTTAGCGAGCGGCGAGTAGGATCATATGAGGCAAAGGCTTACATGCACAAAGTGGTCGTAGGCTTACGATGTTCGTAACTCCCATATCCGTGACAACGCCTTGAGATGGCCGTTGCGCTATGAGCGCTTTGTGCTTGTGGGCCTTTGTGCATGCGAGCCTAGCGTCCGATCCACGAAACGTTCGCGCTGCCATGAATATAAACTATAGCGTTGCGACAGAGCGTAAAGGTACGAACGCTTTGAAGATCTGGCCCCAAAACACTAAACGTTTAACCTAAAGGGGAGACTTGTGACAGTAACAGGATTCTGTTGCCTAATATCCCATATAGAAGGAATATAGTACTCCAATCAGCCATTGCCAAAAGCTTTTTTTGCGTGAACCATCAGTACTGGCTGATTAATGAGTGACTGCATCGCTGTACCTTCGTGTTCAACACGGAACCACTCGTCAGTCTCTTCTTTTTAACACATTCGCCTGTCTGTAAGTCTGTAAGTTAAAACCCGCTTGTTATGTTAGAAAAAATGGCGTTTTGAAAATCGGTGCCTGACAGTTGTATACGTGATGTGTGAGTGAGACAAACACGGTGTTTTTTATTACGTCAAGAAAAGGAATTGCGATGACGCCACGGCATGCATATGGAATAATCGGAATCGGGTCAGCACATCCTGGTAACTAAGGGAGGTAACTCTGCAAGTGGTTGCAGAGTCTGCTCCACTGGTGTTCTGGTTTATCCTGCATGTTTATTGTCCAGATTATTTTATTAATTCATTCTATATTTAGTTATGTCATGCACAGAAAACGTTGTCCCAAACTAGATGACCTGACCTCCAGAATTTCAGGAAATTCATTCTGCTGTACCTGTACATACTTCATTGGTTTGTAACCAGTAATTTTACGTATCATTGTGCCCAAATGCTCGTAGACAATGATTGAAGAAATACGTCTCAGTAACTATTAATTCTGTGTCTTGTAAGAACAAAGTAATTTGAGGATCCTGGTTAGAACTTGTCTTCAGCATTCTATGATTAAAAGAAGGGACTAACGGGATCGGATGGTCATGCTTAATTGGGAAACACTTGGGAAACACGTGGCATTGTATCCCAGTTTGGTAATTTTGTTCACGATGTCAAACGAGCAACTTAGTAAGATTAGAGTGTAACTGTTTCACAACACAGGACGGGTCGTAGAACAGGGCCCATATCCGTCTCTCTCGAGTACGAATGAGTTTACTTTTAGCAATATTCCAGCAGCGGCGGTCTGTAAATAATCGAGTCTGGACCCGACAATCAACAGCATGACCATCGATCTGCTCAACTGGGAACCGATGACATGTGTCAACCAAGTTAGAGCCTGATCACCCGATCCTGTTAGTATAATGACAAGCATGGTCGCTTTTGTGGCAAGTATGGGTTGCCGAAGGTCTATTCTACCCTGGGCCTTCACGGGTCCTCTAGTATTATCATAGAGAGAGCGTGGAAATGTTGTTTAACATTAGACACGATATTATGCATTTATATCACGGTCATCTTCACGTATTCCACTCATAGAACAAAATCAAACATATATTGCATGACCCAAGCCTCTTAATTTCAGGATACAACAAAACACGGTGACTGAAATGAGACATTGTATCTAAAGTACTGGTCCTGGCGCCCACTCTGGTCGACTCGGGTCCCCCTCAGTCAGATATATGTACTAGATTGTATCTGAGGATTGACATGATTGGCTAACTAGTGTAAAACACTGCTGTGTCGAAGTGGAATATCTTCGTAATTACGGGTCACTTCGAGACAACCATGCGTTCGACACATGTCGGTGTTGACTTTAATTGGTTTCCTTGTTTGCAGGTTTTGTCCGAGCGTGTTCTTCTATCTTGGGAGCGTTGTCCCAGCAATCTGGTTCCTGGAACTTCATGCCATGGAAGAACGGATAGCAGAGAAGGAGAATTTGAACACCACCATTATCGGGCGCAACAACACCGCCGAGGATCTTAGCATGACCATTGCAGAACTTGGGGTAGGTTTCCTCTCAACATCATTGTAGTTGCATCACCATTCATGATTATTAATGAATGGGTGAATTTGGTTTTTGGCAGCATTCCAGCAATATCCAGGTGGGGTAAACCAGAAATGGGCTTCTCACATAGTACACATGTAGGGAATCGAACCCCAGTCTTCAGCAAACTCTTTAACCACTAGGCTACCCCGCCGCCCATGATTATAAATGAATTTAACACTCTGTTTTTGTCACGGTATCAGCTTGATGTGCGTTTGTGTTTGTTACTGACTACATCATGTGCGTGTGCTTATGAATCACTATGGCGATGACACAAGGTGCTCGCGAAGAGGTGATTCAATGGTCATCCGCCATCATCCGAGAGCAAGTCAGTTCGTCTCCCGAAAAATACAAGAAATCATGTTACAACATATAGCATATATTTTAAAGTTACCCCCCTTCATTTCAGTATGGTAGGGTATTGATCGGTTTACGATGCTAGCTAGTTGACATGGCTGAAATATTGCCGATGTGACGTTAAATATGAACTCACTCACCATTGATGTATGACGCATACACGTTGTACGTCTTTCTTTACATATGGTAACCCATCAAGCGTGGTCTAAATTCCACGTGTATAGCTGCACATGTGGTTGGTGCATTTACGTACCTCTTAAAATCAACACAGCTTTGAATGATCCATACACACACCTAAAACCGTCATTTAAATATGCCCTCGTGACGAAACTACAGCACTTTGTCGAAAATATATTCAATGGAATCTATGTGTACCAAAATATCACTTCAACTATGTGCAAATAGTTTTAAGATGACAGTTTCGGCTCGACCTCGTGAAATGTCCTAACTCAGTAGTGTTTCTCTGCACTCGTTATCCGTGCGCTTCCAGCAGCTTGAACCAATATTTGATGCGTCTTATAACGACAAATAAACTATGAATACCACGCACTCCCATAACTCATATTAAATTCCAATATGGATTGTGAAACCGCCACCTGGGCTGTCGCCGTAACGTCGGTAGTTCCGCTATGTTTGGGAGCTCGTTTTAGCCAGGTCAGCATGACCTGGTTCCATTGTAACGTTATCTGTTAAACCGTCGAGGCGGTAGGATATAGCCTTGTGGTTAAAGCGTTAGGTTGTTAAGCTGAACAGATTGGTTCGACTCCTCACAAGAGTACAAAGACCGATTTCTAACGTCCACGCTTTAATACTGTTAGAATATTGCATAATGTAGCATATACCATAATCACTCACACTAAAACCGTCTGATGAACACTGATTATACAACCGGTAATGAAGTATGACAGTAGGTCTTATGATCGCCAAGACATTGGCAACAGTCTTGACGAAGGATAGAGATAAGATGGGATATTTCAAAGCCAGCGCATTTAGATCAGTAGTGCATAATACGGGCCAGATTTGTCAGACAAATCTTCGCCATGGTATACAGCGTATGAGATTCCTGGTGGCAATTTGAGAGAATCTGTCGTTCTGTTTTAGTGCCTCGTCAGGTTAAGCCATCATTGTCGGCGACCTATGACGTTGACGCACACGAATTCTATCATTTTCCAGATGTGTTCACTTGGGGGACAGTCGGGGCTCATTGCTGGCCATGACATTGTATTGATGCTGTGCTTTGTGAGGGGAACTTTCACAATTCGCATGCGGTGTTTTTGGCATTGTGGTGACAGCGTTCGCCCGTCACGCCTAAGACTTGAGTTCAATTCCCATATGGTTACAGCGTTGTCAATTTTGCACAGCTACTAACATTTTGGTTATTGAATAGTACAGCACAGTTTCAAGTATCGGTATTTGTACAGTCAGCAAAACAATCCAAAATCCAGCGTTTATTACTAATTAGGATTTGTAACATTTATGAACCATTACTTTAAACAGTCGGGGACGCGGGGTAGCCAAGTGGTTAATGTCCTTGCTTTTCACGCCGAATTCCCGGATTCGATTCCTAACACTTTTACAATTTGTGAAGTCATTCTGATGTCCCCCTGCCGTGATATTACCGGAATATTGCTAAAAAGGCCTAAAACTAAACTCAGTCATCACTAGTCTTTAACCTGGACAGTTAGGCTAACAGATCAGAATCCTGTAAGACGCGATAGCGACACCGACAAGAAGATCACAAGGTCAGGTCTGACTTCACTGTCATATTACGGCGATCAAATAATGCATGTGGCCAGTGGTCACTCGTTTCGGGATTTATCAGACAACCTCTCGGTCAGCCAGTCCTGCACAACGACCCCTTTAATACAGTCCATGGATGCAGTGGATCTGTCGGTTCCGATGAAGGAAGAGAGTTATTTCGTACTTTCGCCGATCCCAGTTTTACTACCCAAGTGCTTGGTTATTGGGGAAACGGCGTTTATGGCCTTGTTCGCGATGTGGTTCGGGAATTAAGATAAAACAGGATTATTAAGGTTTATGATCTTTGTAAAGAAGATTGATTATGAATGAACCGTTTGATGAAATTAAGCGCTGGCTACAGGACCATAAAATATGTTTTTTGACTCAACAAGTATAAAAAGTATAAGGAATTTAGATAAGCTTGTTCTTGCGACGAGACTGATATTTAGTTTAATGCCTTTCTCTGCGGCAGTGCTATCAACGCGGCATCGGCAGAGCGGATGGTTCAGATATCCAACATTTATTTATCCAGATCTGCAGTACATCCGTGGCATTCTGCATATCAGGATTAATCGCGGGAATCACGTTTAAATTTTCGGAAAAATAGTTCGAAGGGAACATATATATACTTTTTGTTTGGTTCTTCTACTGAGTCAAAAAAGAAACTTCACAAAATATATTTTTAAAGAGTAATGAATGATTTCTCTCTGATGATACATCTATGGAATGGGATCCCTGTCTTTCGACTCTAGAAAAACGTAAGCAAAACCCACTCAAACCCATCCATTCGTCGTGCAAATGACGTCAGTGCCAAATCAGGTTTTGCACGTGCAGTCGATGACGTGATCTTGGCATCGATGTTTTCATTTGCACATGTTTGCATTGGCCTCAAAAATTAAAAAAAAAACCTTTTAAACCACAGTTCTAGCGGTACTTTAAATGCCACGATTGTCAAATGTGCAAAGTGAACGTGCCGTTGGCTTATTGCAAGCGGTAAGATCATTTATTGACGTCTCAAGAGCAATGGGATGCAGCCGTCGTACTGTGTATGACTTGCGAGGTCGTCTACAACAAACTGATCGCCCAAGGTCGGGTCGTCCGAAGTGTGAAGTCACGAGCAGAAGACCGTCAAATCGCCCTACGCCACAGATTTCTGTCGGCTACACGAACCAGGGTTGAGATGTTTCGAGGTCGACTGTCCTCACAGACCACTCGAAATCGGTTGCGGGCTGCCAATCTCAATTCTCGACGTCCATATTGTCACTTGACATTCTGTATGCCCATGTTTTGGAATGGCGGTGTAGCCTAATTGTGGCACTGTCAGTATATCGAGTACATCACACGGATCTCAGCAATGATGTAATAAAACTTTAACCATCTTACCATCTCTTGTTTTTTATGGTGCCCTGAAGAAAAAATGTGAAGTTTCTTTTTTGACTCAATATATGTAAACAGTAGTACTGTTTCTGCCTGCAAACAGTTTACCAACAGCCTTTTTTAAAACTGTGTGATGACAAACATGATTCCGAGTCATCTATGGCGCTGTTATTGTGTGTGCTGACTAGTGTCCCTTTACTCTGCCCGGATTCGAGGATCGTGGGTTCAAGACTCTAGGCTTGTCAGCAACCACACCTTGTTTCAGTATGGTTTGTCGCCGCTTTTAGCAATATCCCAGCACCATTACAGCGGCAGTCACTATAAAAGGGCTTCACACACTGTACCCATGTGGGGAATCGAACCCGGGTCCTCGGCGTGACGAGCCAACGCTAACCTACCGCGCCGTCAGTACCATACAAAGTGATGAGTGACATTTTATATTGGAATAATACATCACATTCTATCAACAATCGTATTTTAAGAAAGATGTGAAATGGTATTGAAGACTAGGGGAAGGTGAGTGTGTGCTATAAACTGATATGATTTAATGATGACATTAAACTGAAAACAATGTTTTCTTTGATACTAATTCTTTGAAATCCTTTTCATTACTGAACTCAAAACAGTTGGATTGTCAGAACCATGTGACGTCCGCTAGTACCACTCCGTACTTGGTGATGGTTAAGTCCATCACTTGTTTTTACTCAAAAAGAACAGCCGCTCTGTCGGTATGTAGGTGAGTCTAAAGGCAGACAATGACTGGTGGTTTTAACACCGTTGTGTGCTGTTCCAGTACATCAGTTGTCACGCATGTCATGAAATGGCAGACTTAAGCGGGTAAAGAATATTCGCCAATTACCGCATTTCCTGTTATATATCACCTCGAGAACTGGGCGCTGTCACACGGGCTTGTAACGCCAAACACTGCCATGAAGGTTTATACAGTCTCTGATGGGGCATTAGCAACCATATTAACTTTTGGTTGTACTAATACCCCATCAGGGACAATTTATACTTTGGTGTCAGTTTTACAGTTACAAACCCCTGTGAGAGATTTCTCATTCCCATATATCATTGTTATTTAATTTGATTGAAAACTGATGTGAAAACGTATCATCACGTGAAGAAAATTGTTAATGTGTCATTCTAGGAAAGTACAGTTTTAAGGCTTCTGCTTAAATAGTACCTCAACAGGACAGACTGGAATTCTCAAACAAGCGATGTCTCGTCTGTCTTGTTCTACCATTAATCCCATTTAGACTCATAGGGACATTCAACTGTGATTCGATTATGTTTTCTCTCCAACACAAATATTGGTGTGTCTCACTAGCACAGAGCGTGAAAAACAACGTGGACAGGATATGAGAAACAGTAGCCATGTCAGTAATCGCAGCAGTATCTGCCGCAGCTGTAGCAGCATCAGTAGCACCTGTAACAGTACCGGCAGCTGTAGCAGTAGGAGCAGCTGTAGCAATACTTGCAGCTGTCGCAGTATAAACAGTAGCTGTAGCAGATTACTAGATGTAGCAATAGCAGACTACTAACTGTGGAAGTAGCTGTAGCGCAATGAGCAGCAGCTGTAGACGACGACTAGCTGTGGTAGTAGCTGTAGCGGACAGCTAGCTGTGGTAGTAGCTGTAGCGAACAACTAGCTGTGGTAGTAGCTGTAACGAACAACTAGCTGCTGCAGTAACTGTAGCGCAATGAGCAGCAGCTGTAGCAAACTAGAAGCTGTGATAGTAGCTGTAGCACAATGAGCACCAGCTGTACCAAACTAGAAGCTGTGATAGTAGCTGTAGCACAATGAGCACCAGCTGTAGCGGACAACTAGCTGTGGTAGTAGCTGTAGCAGACAACTAGCTGTGGTAGTAGCTGTAGCGGACTACTAGCTGTGGTAGTAGCTGTAACGAACAACTAGCTGTGGTAGTAGCTGTAGCGAACAACTAGCTGCTGCAGTAACTGTAGCACAATGAGCAGTAGCTGTAGCAAACTAGAAGCTGTGATAGAAGCTGTAGCACAATGAGCAGCAGCTGTGACAGACTACTAGCTGAAACCGGAAAAGCAGCAGTAGTAGCAGCAGTAGTACCAGAAGCTGTGACAGCAGCAGTAGCAGTAGCAATAGAAGCGGCTGCAACAGAAGTAGCAGCATTGCTGCTGATAGTTGTAGCAGACTGTCAGCTCCTGGGCCCCGTTTCACAAAACTCTCGTAAGCCTAAGATCTCGTAAGTTTTCTCGTAGCCATTGTGCCTCCTATACTGTAACACAGGAGCTATGGATGCTACGAGAAAAGTTACGAGATCTTAGGCTTACGAGAGTTTTGTGAAACGGGGCCCTGATAGTGAAAGATGCAAAAATAACAGATCTAATTCTGCCATGATCGGTCATTTCACTCAACACATTCTGGTGCAGATTACTATTACAGACAGTACGGTACAGCCTTTTTCCCGATACCTATCTATCACGGCCATGCAGGTAAATCGACAAAGAGCCCACGCTGGTATGCGGCATCAATTCAACGATAAAACAGAAAGTCGGTAGTCACACCTGAAATCTCCATTACACGATTTCAAAGTTTTGAATGCTCTGAGGGATTGGCAAAATAATCAGGTGATTCGTGGCCTAGCAGCATATGTGTTGCTTTGTTGGTAAACAAACCCGTTTTCAGAAAGCATTGACATTATATGAAAATAAATGCCAGGTGATTCAACGTGAAAGAGGTACCACCAAGATAGGCGCTCTGATTAGGATTTCGGTCACCATGGTAACGAGAGTATGTTTGTAAACAGACTCTCAGTGACGGATGGGAACTTTATCAGACTCACTTATCTCTCATAGCAAATTAATATGGTATTCGAGTGTTAGCAAGGGATCTACATTCAATATGAAATGGGGTGAATTATGTTCGAAATTAATATACCACAAGATGGCCCGCGTAATTATTTGATATTCAACATCAAACGTCCGAAACTGTTCTGTCGCACGTGAGGGGGCACTCATCACTTCGACGCACGTGCTTGCACTCCCGAACAAAGCGCTCCTCAACTGGGTTTACATTCATTCGATGACCGTATCGCTATCTACGCCTACTGTAAAACGAATTAAATACAAATAACACTGTTTGGTGATTTATTAGATGATATCAATGTTAACTTTCTTTGATAGGCGAATATGAGATGAATAATTCGGTGCAAACGCCTGCTTAATAAAGTACCAGTCTCGTCTTGGCTGGGGCTGGAACACTCCGCCGTACACATGTTTTTATGCCACGAGATTTCACGTGTTTATACGCTCCGATTACCTGTAATGTATTCTCCCAATTCCTTGGGGTTATCTTGGAGGTGATTTCTTGTTCACAACCAGAAAACATAAGTTGTGAAAACATCTTATCGTAGACTGGGTTTCTGATCAGAGATATGACGTCGTTTGCGCGCAAGCACGCCGGAGGCTGCTATTAAGAAAGCACATAACCGGCTATAATTCAGGAAACATGTTATAAACATTATAACATGCAGGAAGTTTTTAAATGAACAATAAACTATTTTAAAGAGTATGCCAAAGTGTATACTATCAGATTGGGGGAATGGATATTTTTGCACATTTTATTTTGTTTATTTTTAAAAAAATGCTCCTCGACTCTTAGAAATTGTTCACATATTTAAGCATAACGTGCTTAAAAACATCAACAAATAAAGACATTATTTTGCCTGAAACTCTAATGTCGTCGGGTTTTTTATTAATCTCTCTTCTTCTCTTCTACGTTTAGCCTTACCTGGTTAGTTTTCTTACAAGGGATCATACATATCGATATCAGCTTTTGCAAAAAACACCTCTCCTGATGAAAAACCATGCATGCAATCTTGGAAACGATGAAAGATTACGTTCTACATCAGATAAAAGAAAGAGCGTCTTTTGATGTGTAACTGGCTGTTTGTTCGTGTACAGTAGAACTTATCGACATCCTCAGTATACAGTGTTAACCGTGATTAGAGAGAGGGTAAGCACCCCTATAGTTATATCGAACAGTGCTTACACTCAGTATTGTTTACCCACAACTGCACTTAAAATTAGCAGTGCTTATCCAACGTTGTGATGATTTAAAGTGCTTACACACAGAAGAGATGGTCCGAAGTGCTTACACATAGAAGAGATGGTCCAAAGTGCTTACACACAGAAGAGATGGTCCAAAGTGTTTACACACAGAAGAGATGATCCAAAGTGTTTACACGCAGAAGAGATGGTCCAAAGTGTTTACATACAGAAGAGATGATCCAAAGTGTTTACACACAGAAGAGATGATCCAAAGTGTTTACACACAGAAGAGATGGTCCAAAGTGTTTACACGCAGAAGAGATGATCCAAAGTGTTTACATACAGAAGAGATGGTCCAAAGTGTTTACACACAGAAGAGATGGTCCAAAGTGTTTACACGCAGAAGAGATGATCCAAAGTGTTTACATACAGAAGAGATGGTCCAAAGTGTTTACACACAGAAGAGATGGTCCAAAGTGTTTACACACAGAAGAGATGATCCAAAGTGTTTACATACAGAAGAGATGATCCAAAGTGTTTACATACAGAAGAGATGATCCAAAGTGTTTACACACAGAAGAGATGATCCAAAGTGTTTACACGCAGAAGAGATGATCCAAAGTGTTTACACACAGAAGGGATGGTCAAAATGTGTGATGTTGTTCCAAACAGCTTTAGAGTTGATCCAACTCGTTACCTAAAGTAGTGGTGATTCAAAATACATACCCAAAGAAGTGATGATTCAAAGTGCTCACCCAAAGTAGTGATAATCTAAAGTGTTTACGCAAAGTAGTGATGGCCCAATGCGCTTACTAAAAGTAGTGATGGCCCAATGCGCTTACTACCAAGTGGTTACACAAAGAAGAGATGATCCAAGTCGTTACCTAAAGTAGAGATGATCCAAAGTGCTTACCTAAAGAAAAGATGACTCAAATAGCTTACCCACAGCAGTAATAATCCAAAGTGCTTATTCAAAGCAGTGATGTCCCAAAGTGCTTACACACTGAAGCGATGGTCCAAAGTTCTTACCCTCAGAAGCGATGATCCAAGTAGTTACCTAAAGTAGTGATGGTGCTAAGTGCTTACCCAAAGTAAAGATGATCCAAGTGTTTCCCGAAATAGCATTCACCTGCAGCAGTGCAAAATAGTACTTCGACAAGTCCCGAAATAGTGTTTATTCAGAGCATTGCTTATTTTGAAAGAACCCGTTTGAATCACCTAAAGTTGTGCTTACCTGCTCGACCTTTTTCTGTAGCAATCAACAAATCCCCAACAACAATATTAGCTCGGCATCTCCACCTTGTGATAACAAACATAATATATCAGATCGTCCTCTTCTCAATACAAAAGTGCTTACTGCATGAACCCTTGTTTTTTGTTTTGCTTTTTCGTTATGTTATTCCACGTCACACCCTCGTGTAGTTATTCCACGTCACGCCCTCGTGTAGTTATTATGCGTCTCGTCTCGTGTTAAGTATTAGGTGAGTAAGTGAGTGGCGCTTAGCGCCACTGGTAACAAGCATTCGAAATGCGTCAACCGTGCCAGCTCGGCGTTAGAACTGATGAAGGTACTCAGACAACAAGCACATGTACTAAGAGGAAAGCACTTTTTCACACTAATAATGAATATGCAGAGTTGTAGCCCTTGGTTGTTGCAGGATGCTCGAGACATCGGTTAGAATCCAAGTGGGTGAGTTTAGTATTGCGCTGCTTTCAGCAATGTTCCAGCAACATCAGAGCAGAGGACAACAGAAATGGGTTTCACACATGGTACTCATTGGGGGAATGGAACCCTGGTCATCGGCTTGACGGCCACTAGGCTAGCATCCAAGATTTGCTCTAAAGTTGATTAATTATAGTTGATCATGATTTGTTATTTGAAAGTCACGTGACTTCGTGTGCCAGTACTAATGATTTAATGTGAGTCTTGTCAAGACTGACGCAATGGTGGCTATTGGTGTTCCTGTTGTTTGACTGACAGATTCATTTCATTGTAGATCTAATGATCATCAGGCTTAACTGGCCATCGATATGTCCACTAGTTAACTACCCACCACCAAGTTCAGTTCAACCAGATGTCACTGACGGAATCCAGCGAGGTCATATATGGATTCGCGGTGACCAGCATATATTTTCAGCACAACTGTACAATTCTGCTCAATAAAGATCCCGTTTTGTTGTAGCACAACTGGGCTGAACTGAAAAATCCGTTCCCGGAGAAGAGCGCAATCTCCCTCTGCCCAACTAAGTCAAATTTGTAACTATCATGAGGGTTTGGAATGCTAAGCTCCGTGGTGAATTCTTTTGTTTACCATGCTGGAGGCTCAAGATGGTTCGACTCCCACATGGATACATTCAATGAATCCCATTCCCTGTGATTGTGTTGCTTAATATTTCGAAATGTTTCGTGATTAATATCGTTACATTTCTGTATTTTTCACAATGTACCCACTGAGAATTCCGGTTAGAAAGGGTCCCCATTACATAATGATAATGTGTCGTTAGAGACCGTTAAGTGAAATGGGTCATGAATTTTGTTTTACCCCATGTCACAGGGACATAACTGTGTAGGACTATGCTATCGAACACTAGTTTGTCTGGTCCAGGTTCAACGACTCATAGACCGACGTCTTCAAACTTGTCAAACCTCAAACAAGATCAATCAAAGATTTGTTTGTTCTTATAACTGTATACATTAGTGATTTGATAACGAACTCTGCTTGTAGCGAACCGAGGGGTACAACACACTGGGCTTTGTTTGTTCTTGTAACTGGCTGTATATATTAGTGCTTTTGATAACGAACTCCGCTTGTAACGAACCAAGGGATATAATAAACTTGGTTTTGTTTGTTCTTACAACTTGCTGCATATTTCAGCTGTTTTATAACGAACTCCGCTTGTATCGAACTAAGGGATATAACGGCCTCGTTGTTTTTTCTTACCACTTGTTGTATAATTTAGATACTTTATAATGGTTATAACGAACCACAGGCAAAGTGTAGCGCAAATTGATTGCGCAGCATAGAAAAAATGACCAATCTTCTTACATGCGAGCGAAGCGAGCAAAGGTTGGCAACGTACTTTCCTCGCTTCAGTTCGAAAAATATTTTTCATGTCAAAATATAATAATGCCACCATCAAAAGCACACACCTATTTCTTCACTTGGTTGTGCTCTCAAATTTCCAATAATTACTCATGTGAAATATGTTTTCTTCAACATTTTAAGCGCAAATCGTGGTAGATTAGACCGTTCTTCGCCTCCATTCCCCCTTCCAGTTTCCGGTTCAAAGGAGTGAAGGAACAGGAGGGTATTATTCCATATGGAATACTTACAGTTACCTCCCCTGCTTCATTCGCCCATTACGCCAGAAGTGTTTTTATGTAGACTAAATGTTACGAAAATTTTAACAATAGCGACGATAGATAAGACAAACAAAACCCATGCTAAAATTAGGCAATATGGTATTTCTTTTCAATTTATGCTTATTTTTGTTCCGTCACTCCGTTCAACCGGAAGCTAGCAGGGGTAATGGAGGCGAAGAACGATCTGAATACCACGAGTGGCACTTAAAATGTTGAAGAAAACATATTTCACGTGAGTAATTATTAAACATGAGGTAGGAAATGTGAGAGCACAACCAAGTGAAGAAATGGGAGTGTACCTTTGATGGTGGTAATATATTATTTTGAGACGAAAAATATTTTCGATCCGAAGCGAGGAAAGTATGTTGCCAACTTTTGCTCGCTTCGCACGCATATATGAAGACTTGTCATATTCTCTATGCTGTGTAACCCCATTTACTCTACATTTTGCCTGTGATCGAACTACGGTCATTAGAAACACAATTTTCGTTATAATCGCTTTCTGTATGTATCTGTTGCAGCTTGAGATCAACATCCCCCTCTCTCTGGACGCGGACCTCTGGCTCCGAACCATTGAACAGTTCCTTCTGCTCATGCTCATCATTGGGCGATGGATGTTGCCCAAAGGCGCCCTGTCACATGACCAGCTGTCTCAACTCCTATTGGTCTACGTAGGCACGGCTGCTGATATAGTCGAGTTTTACGAGGCCTTCAATGAGGAGGAGGTAAGCTACGCGTTAACATTGCAGCTATTAGGATCCCTGCCGGAGTGCTAATTCGTTAAATGTTGAAATAAATTTCTGTAAGTAGCCTTCTGTAGACATAAGTATAGATTTTAAGATAGATTTTACTTTTATCGATGGCAGCTGTTGCTGAGAATTAAAATCCTTGCTGACGCTTAATTCATCCAAGCGGTATGTTTACTTTTTAAAAAATATATATATGTGTGTGTGAATTTCCCACAGTAAATGATCAATACGAATGTTCAGTGTGGGATCATTGTCGTCTTTCACATGACCCTCACATTTCCTGTTCACAAAATTCGTGGGAGATATGTTAATATGAGTTTGAAATGAAGGACGACAAAGTCCTTATGCCTCAATATCCACGCTTTTGGATTTTGCGTCAGTTATAAAGGGCGGTGGAGTACCCAAGTTGTTAAAGCGTTCGCTCATCACGCCAAAGACCCAGGTCCGAATCCCCACATGAGTAAGTGTGAATCCTATTTAAAATGTCCCCTTGCTGGAATATTGCTACAAGAGGCATAAAACTCGCCTCACACTCATTTCGACGATTTTAACAAGTATTACAGCACCATCATAGCGGGAATACGACAAATCAGATTTACACTTCGTACCCACGAGACAATCGAAATCCGCCCTTCGGGCAACCCCACATCCCCTGTATGGTGACAGGTTTTGAAAAGTCAGACATACACATCAGTACTGTGTTTCATCCTCAACGTCGGAGGGGGAAGACAATCAACGATGTCACCGATCCTGGCCATTCAGTCCACTTCAAGTATCTCTTGCAAAGGCCGGGTTACACAGGATACCAGTATATCCCTTTGGAAACGGAGGGGCGGTGGGGTGGCCAAGCTGTTAAAGTATTCACTCGTCACGAGTTCGATTTCACACAGTGTGGAAGCCCATTTCTAGTGTCCCTCGCCGTGATATTACTCCAATATTGGTATAAACGGCTCTCTTGGGCCTGAAAATACAGTCTTTTGAGACCGTTTTCAGCAGTTAAGGCCTCTGGATAGCTTTTGTATAACCCGCGGTCACGCCCCTGACAAACATAAACCGCCATCTATAAGGGACACAACTCTGTATATCGGGTTACGGCCCCTTGATTGGTTTTCTTGCTCACTTCACAATATAAAAGTGCTCAAGTAGAGTGAACGCTATACCCTTGACAAACCTCCAGAAGTATAGGTGCACGATGACACTATCTCAAGATATATATATCACTTCTGTAAACAACGACTGATGCTGATAGCCCATACGTTTGATGTTGTTTTCAGTAGGTAGCTCTGCACGTGTGCAGACTTCTTTTGTAACACTAATGATAGACGTGGTCTTAAAGCAGTGAGTGACGTCATGGTATATCTTAACGAGGCTACAATCAGTATTTTACTGCAGCCCGGTAGTGTTTGTCAGAGAAGTGTCACGTAACTGATAATTTCTCCCAGAAGCAGTCCAGTCCCGGAAATAATCTTCTAATGCTTTTGATAAAAAACTCGATCCAATAAACTAAAAAATCGTTGTGTCAAACTCTCAGTTTGATCCCAGCTTTTTCCATATCGGGGTTGTGGGGTAGCCAAGTGGTTAAACCGTTCGCTCGTAACACCGAAGGCGGGTTCGAGTCCCCATATGAGTGCAATGTGTGAAACCCACTTCTGGTGATATTGATGGAATATTGCTCATAACGGCGTAAATCCCAACTCACTCACTTACTTGTTCCTTATACAGTCTTCATTTTGCGGTTGTGTTAAACCCCAGATAACGCGAATGATTTACGTAATTCACTTCAACTTCGACACAACGGTATCTGAGTGTATAAGTGAAATGGGTTTAGCTACTTTCCCCACAATTACAAAGTTATATTCAGTGAGTGAGTGAAGTTGGTTTTACGCCGCTTTTAGCAATAATTCAGAATTTCAGAAATATCTCGGCGGAAGACACCTGAAATGGGCTTCACGCATTGTACCTGTGGGGAATCGAACCAGGGTCTTCAGCATGACTATCGAATGCTTTAACTACTACTAGGCTACCCCACCGCTTCTATATCCCATGAGTGTATACTGTGCAGATCTGCTCTTGGTCAGGGATGGCGTCCCACGCATCTGTCACTTCCTGCTGATAAGGTCGATAAGGGTTTTGTGGCCTCATTTATATTTCACCAGCTCCTTCAGGTAAAAACGGTGTTTACACGAGACAAATTAACTAATTAAATGTTCTTTTCACAAAAAGAGGATGTAATTTCCTGACAATGTAAATAAGTAAAATATTTTAGTAAAACATTCATGTTGTCGGTGTACATAAGCTATCTAAACACATATGATTAAACTGTTGTAAATTTATATTAAGAAATCACGACCCACACCTTTCACTCTTGCATATATTTCCTCACCAATTATCATGTAGGTGATATAAATAAATGCTTAGGAGGAGAAGGAAGGACGAGGGAGAGAATGTCGAACTCAAGTTTCAAGCGCTGGTATGTTTGTGTGCCTTTGGCCAGTCAGCCTATTCAGTATTGCATCGAACTCGGAATGTCAGAAAATCCGGGACAAGTATATTCTTCTGTGTTTACATTTTTAAATCTTATCTACGTTTCCACGAAATAAAAAGTTCAAACTTTCTTATTTCCAGGTAAAACACAACCGCCTGCTGTGCTACATAATTCTGGGAATATGGTCGGCAAGTCTCATCCAGTTCACGTTAGTTCTCACAGCCACGAGAGCTCGTCGAGACCAGTCCGGGGTTCCCACACAGTACAACAAGGAGGAAGAAGGTGGATGCTGCAATCCGGAAATCTACGGAATCATGATTTCCATCGCCTTACAGGATCTTCCCTTCCTCGTTGTACGCATGCTCCTTATCTTCAAATATGGTGTCGTGAGTTACACCAACATGTTTTTCACCTCCAAGAACTCTCTAGTTATCGTGTTGTTGATGTATCGACTCGTGGTGGTCCAGATGGAGGCGGTCAAGTCGGACAAGTCCACCCCTCCTCCCACTCGACAGTCACGTGTTCATGACATGCCGATCTACGATGGTAAGGCCAGCCTTATCTCCCCTGATCGAGCTCCGAACGTGTATGCCTCAAATCCGAGAAGACCACCAAAATTTCGACAACAGGAAAATTCCAAAGTTTGACGTGGTTTTACGTGCGTGTTCTCAATCTGTAAACGTTCAAATGGATATACATATGATTGTTCTTATGCAGAATATTAAACTATAGACTATATCCCTGCCTGGTTATGCTACATGTGACAGCAGCCCTGAACATGTATTTCATAATCTGAGACTCGTTCTGAACTGTTGGTACCAGTTGTATCTGGTTTAATGGATGTGGAGAGGACAGCGTGAGTTCTATATTTTCATGGAATATTTAAATCAATTGGTTTACCAATGACATGTTTTGTTTCAAATTTTGTGGAGTTGTTTTCTTTGGAAATATGATTGTAACATGATGCATGTTTACTAATGGCCATGTCTATATACTGCCAACGGACCGATTATTCTGCAGTGTATGGGGTCAGCTGAGATTTTCACCAGTGTTAGGATGTGTACTGAACAGCAAAAGAAATGAAGTTTTTCGAATGAAACGTAATCGTTCATGTTTATGTCTTCTATTGACAAAAAGCCAGAGTTGCGTTTCTTTTTCTGTTCAGAATGTTATTGGTCAATGTGCCAATTTCTGTAAGAGGAAAGACATATTAGTTTATTTGCACATAAACACCAGCGACCAAACCCCGAAACCTGACATATTACAGTCATTTCCCTCTAGTATCCATGTTCTTAGACAGTAAGGGGTTGGTTCACAGACAAACAGAGCTTTCTAGAACTCATATTTTTTGGTTTTAGCGCTTGTATTCTCACTTTGAGCACCGGGGGAACACGATGTACAGGGATATATTAGGCCTAAGAATTCCCACGGGGAGACAGATGTGGCATACAGGGATTTACTCGGTCTTGGAATTCCCTAAGTGAAAAAGGTATGGTTAACAGGGATGTATTCTGACTTAGAATCTCCACAGAGGAGTGTGTAGTTATCAACAGAAAGCTGAGTTCATGTTGTCAAGGTCACCTTGAGCCTCCGTCATGTCATTAATCATTAAAGGCGCGGTGATGTAGCTTAGTGGTTAAAGCGTCCTCCCGGGTTCGAATCCCCACATGGGTACAATATGTGAAGCCCATTTCTGGTATCCCCCGCCGTGATATTGCGGGAATATTGCTAAAGGATGCTAAACCATACAAATTCATTCACTCATTGATCACTAGAGCCCTTTAAAAGGTGAACCTTGCTCTCTGTCTCAAAGAAATACAACACTGGCTCGTCTAGAGCTTGGGAAACGGTTTGGACTTGGTTACATATGCAGTCGGTAGTCAGCAAACTTCTGTTGTTTAAGATGTGTAGGACTTGAATCCTGGGATTCCCAGGGTTAGCTCCCCTTGAACTAGCCCTAGTTTAACAGTTGCATATAGCCACTGCTTTTACAGGACCTTTCAGTGTCACAGCGTGTTAATGAGTTTTCTCTGTAAGAAGCACCTCATACCGAAACCCACCTCATGGTCATATGGAGGCGCCTTTACATATGTTTGTACAGAACCATTTTTCCATATTCGTTGGTATTTCTATAGAACATGCCTTTACATATTGATATGCCTTCCGATGTCTTTATGACCCTTTTGTACATAAAACACATGTCAGCAATTAGTTTTCATCGCCAGTGATATCCATTCTGCCGATGGACCAATAGCGTTTTGAGACATAGCTGGGAGGATCCGTAAACTCAGTGGAGATGGAATTCGGATGCCTGATTCTTTTTGAAACCAGCTCGATAATTTTCGCTTTTGTCCATTCAATTATTTAGTTTGATATTCATGACTGTATTCAATGTCTTGCCTCATATGCATGAAGTCTGTGACATGTCAGTCTCAAATGAAGACAACAGTGATTATACATTTTGCACATTGGTTTTGGCATGTCCCGGATTATGAACGATTCTATTAGATGGAAATGAACCATTATTTTTTCGTTCACCTTCAGCTGAAAACTTTAATGTCTAGTGTATGTCTCGATATAAATGTAATTGCAACATTGTCTGAAAGGAATATTCATTCAGCATATTTTAAAAACAGTTTGTTTTTTAATTTCTCTTTACCATTTCCAGTATCACTTGATTTCAGAAGATAGCCAGATTTTGTCAGTTCCTTGTTGTCAATGCAGCTACGGCGAAACCTCCGAAAGCCTTGTTAAGTTAGATACACTGCTTGATAAATGTCCGGATTAACAAATCAAAGTAAGCCCCTTTACTGAGTGAGTGAGTTTAGTTTTACACCGCATTCAGCAATATTCCAGTTGTACAGCGGCGGTCTAAATATATTGGATTCTGACGATTCGGTGATCAACAGCATGAGCATCGATTTAAGCAGTTGGGATACGATGACATGACGTGTCAACCAAGTCAGCCAGCATGACCACACGATCCCGTTAACCGCCTCTTACGACAAGCATTGGCTACTGAAGATCATGTCTAACCAGGATCGTCACTGATTGCCCCTTATTGTATACACTGTATAAAGGTCACTCATATAGGTCGGCCAGAGAAAGGGGTTTCTGGACTTATATAAGGGGTCCGTACTGACACAGGTTTGATGTATCAGATCAGTTAATTCGTTCTGTCCGTTCAGGGGTCATTGGAGTAGCCGAGTGGTTAAAGCGTTCGCGCGTCAAGCCGAAGACGCGGGTTCGATTGCCCACATGGTTAAAATGTGCAAACCCACTTCTGATGTCCCCTGTCGTGATATTGCAGGAATACTGCTAAAAGTAAAAGCGACGTAAAACTAAACTCACTCACTCATTCCGATAATCCTATAATGTCGGTTCGAATCCAAAATTTGGTTCAGTTTATTATGCGTAACCATGACAACGCAAATTCAGCAATTTGTTTCCCATGTGGCTATCTTTTGAATTAGCAGATCAACGTTTACTTCTGTAGCTAGACTTAAATTACGTGTTACTTCCATCCTTGTGATGTATATGAGGACTATTAAGGGAAAATAATTATTTAAACCTATCAAATTTTAAAATATTAAATTTCAGGTTGTTATGCTGTTTCCTTTCTTAAGTTTGTTTCTTACTTTTACTTTGTTATCATGTATAGTTTTAAATGTTTCAATTTATTTCAATGCTTGACATCGTTAATTACACATCCTTTACATGCCAGAGTTGATAACCGCTTCATTAAATCACCGGCTCATTGTATCACATTTGCTTCAATAATTCACAATTGGAAGATTTTTTTCAGATATCATAAAGTTCAATAAATAGCATATGTTCTTTTTGATGTGTCTTGTCCCTTATTTGCCACACGTATTTGAAATCTGAAGTCAATGCACTGTGATAGTAGAGTGGAAGAAATGGTCGTTGGTCATTTTATCACGTTTTGTTCGATTCTCCATATATATCTCGGCGGTCTATAAATAGTCACCTCAGTGATCAATAGCATGAGCATCCTTCCACGCAACTGGGATACAGTGACATGTGTCAACCAAGTCAGTGAGTCTGACCACCCGATCCCGTTAGTCACCTCTTACCACAAGTATGGGTTACTGAAGATCAGTTCTCACCCATGTCTTCACCGGTCTTCAATATAGTGGTGAGTCAGCAGGGTTTAACACCGCACTGAACTGGTTTACATGTAAACGTACCCGCTTAATGTGGGAGAAATACCTGGAGTAATGAAGGTCTCGGTCGTTCAGCTTGAAACACAGAGCAAACCGGGACACAGTTTGAACAAACGATCACTAGAGCCTGAAGAGATGAGGATGCTCTTTAGAGGAAACGATGACGCCGACCATATAGGTAATATGGATTAGGAAGCCACAGAATTATGGCTACTCAGACGACTGGGTGTCCGTACAGAATATAGCCTCCAGAACAGGACTGCCTAAATATTGTACAAACGTTACATGTTAATAGAAATCGACTGACATGGTGGGTAGTCTGGAGGTTAAAGCTCCTCACACATAACGGTCGAGTTCAAATCCCCACATGGATATAATACTTGAAGGGCATTTTTGAAGTCCTTGTCTCGGTGTTGCTGGAAACAACGGCTTCAAATAGTACTCAGTTTCCAATAAGCTGCTTTTTAGTATAATTATATTCATATTGTCAGACAGACGGATTAACATATGAAGATGACTGCCGTTGAAATAATACATGTCCGTCTGTGAGTGAGTGAGTTTAGTTTTACGCCGCACACAACCATATTGCAGCTATATGGCGGCGGTCTGTAAATAATCGAGTCTGGACCCGTGAGACAATCCAGTGATCAACAGCAAGAACATTTATCTGTACAACTGGGAACCAATGACATGTGTCAACCAAGTCAGCGAGCCTGACCACCCGATCCCGTTAGTCACCTCTTACGACAAGCAGAGTCACCTTTTACAGCAAGCATGGGTTGCTGAAAGTCTATTCTACCCCGGACCTTCATGGGTCAAAATGTCCGTCTGTAAATAATCGAGTCTGGCAAACCAGTCATAAACAGCATGAACACCGATCTACGCAACTGGGTTACGATGACACCAAGTCGTCGAGGCTGACCACCCGATCCCATTTGTCATACTTCAAGACGATAACTACCATTCTTTAACATGGGCGGGCATACACGTAACGCTAAGAGTACTTTTGGACCGGGCCCAAAGCTTGTGCAGCAGATCAGTTTGGTCGCCTTCAGCGCAAGACCTGGGTAACTGGGAACTTACTCTATCCCGGAATGCCGATGGAAGGAAGCTGACGTAATGTCGGTCGAGTGTCCTATGCAAATGTACCGTCCCCACTCGCCTCTTGTCGCAACCTTCAAGCCATTCGGTTAGTCTCTGGATGACATTCGTGGGTCATGATTAAATCGTAAATTGATGAGGCATTAAGCACCACTTAGATCTGTATATAATGTCTGGGAATAACACGTTCACCAGATTCACAAACACGTTTGTCTATTTGGAACTGCACATTGGTGACTTGACCTTCAAAATGTTCACTATCTGACTCCCCGAAGGAGCAATTATACACCACTGAAGTCTCTCTCGGGAGCAGTTAAACATCGATACCATAGTGTCAAGCAGGCATTCACCATTACAGCAACACCTTCCTTAACAAGTAGATATTCACCAGTACAGCAGTGTGGCGAATTGTGGCGACTGTCTACTTGTGAAGAGAGACACTGTTATTGTGGCGACTGTCTAATTGTTAAGAAAGACACTGATATTGTGGTGACTGTCTATTTATGAAGAAAGACACCGATATTGTGGCGACTGTCTACTTGCTAAGAAAGACACCGATATTGTGGCGACTGTCTACTTGCTAAAAAAGACACCAATATTGTGGCGACAGTGTACTTGCTAAGAAAGACACCGATATTGTGATGACTGTCTTCTTGTTAAGAAAGACATGCGGTGTCTTACTTAACACGTACACATTCATCACAATAACAGTGTCTTTCTTACAACGAACGCATTCATCACAATAGCAGTGTTTGTCTTTCAATGGTTATAACGATCTCAGAGGGATCACTAATTTAGTCCGTTATACAAATTGATACACCTTGATACAAATGCACCAAAAGGCGGAGACTTAAAAACGTAGTATCCGTACTTTCAAGTAAGCTGTTCGCTAAAACGTTGTATTTGTAGTTTCATGTAAGCTGTTCGTTAAAACGTTGTATCCGTAGTTTCATGTAAGCTGTTCGTTAAAACGTTGTATCCGTAGTTTCATGTAAGCTGTTCGTTAAAACGTTGTATCCGTAGTTTCATGTAAGCTGTTCGTTAAAACGTTGTATCCGTAGTTTCATGTAAGCTGTTCGTTAAAAGGTTGTATCTATAGTTTCATGTAAGCTGTTCGTTAAATTTTGTATCCGTAGTTTCATGTAAGCTGTTCGTTAAAACGTTGTCACCGTAATTGACTGACTCACTCATTCAATTCTGAGCGCAATGCAAAAATGGGAATCAGCGGCAAAACTGGTCGCCCACAGCGTGTTTATTGCTACGTGATGCCAACCCGAGACTGATGGGAATACGGAACCGCTTCAATATACTGATGAAACATTACGGTGCAGCGAAATTCTCCTCAAAACAATTTTTATTTCCATTTAATGAGAAGTGTATGGATCGGTATAAGATGGATGGTCCGCTTTCCTCGATGATAATGTCAGATTACTAGGCTCTGTCGTGTTTGTACAGTTAATGTATGGGAGTGGCGAGGGAGGCGAGATGGAGGAGGGTCGTATATCAGCATCACGTTGTATTTACACAGATTCAACCTCGCTGGCGTTCTAACAAGTATAAGCTATAAAGACTTCAAAAGAATATGTTTCACGCCAAGGCGTTAGAAGCATGAAATGGAATTATGAAGAACAGGACGGATGATCTGAAAATAATGTCAGGTCTAAATCTGGGTGATTTTTTCACCTTCGCCGGAGAAGATTTCTATGAAATCCAAGAAGGAACATTGTCGCGTTATCGCGTTATCGCGTTCTCAGCCTTACAAAAACAAGTCATAATTGTGAAAAAGTACGTCAATGCCACAAATCGAAAACGGCCCTATCATAGATTCCTGGGACATACATTTCTTCGTTTATCCTGCAGGGGTGGTGGTATTGCCTAGCATTCATTCGTCACACCGAAAACCTGGGTTCGATTCCCTCCATGGGTACTGTGTGTGAAGCCCATTTCTGGTGTCCCAGGCTGTAATAATGTTGGAAAATTGCTAAAAGCGGCATAAAACTAAACTAATTTTCTCGTTTACCCTGTGCACATGAGACGACTGGTGAACAGAGCTTCTGAGTTGGACACGCTACGTTTTGTTACCTGCCTGTAAATCCACATAAAAGGGACAAAACAAATACCGGTGGACTCTGAGTCTGTACGCTGTGTCTGTCCTGGATTTCTATTTTAACTTGTGTCAGGATATCTCAGTGGGTTAGCACTTTAAATTCGAATCGAGTTCGAATTCGAACCAAGTTATGTCAGCAAGCTAGTAGCATAACAAGAAGTGTAGATAAAATACACCTTTTAAAGACAATCAAGTGATGATAGGAAAAGGAGGGTCTACCATCTTGGCCATTGAGAGGCCTCTTACAACAGCCGGTGGCACGAGAGCTATTTAACCTGACCCCTACAGAAAGAGTACTTTCAGTATCATGAGTAGGCTGGTCGAAGAGTACTACAAGTATCGTGAATAGGCTGGTCGCAACAGTACTACCAGTATCATCCGTAGGCTGGTCGGAGAGTACTACCAGCTGCATGAGTAGGCTGCGGAGAGAGTACTCCCAGTATCATGAGTAGGCTGGTCGAAGAGTACTTAAAGTATCATGAGTAGGCTGGTCGAAGAGTCATGAGTAGGCTGATCGAGGAGCAGTCCCAGTATCATGAGTAGGCTGGTTGGACAGTACTACAAGCAGCATGAGTAGGCTGAGGAGAGTACTACCAGTAGCACGAGTAGGCCGGTCGGAGAATACTACCAGTAGTGTGAGTAGGCTGGTCGGGGAGTACTACCAGGAGCACGAGTAGGCTGTGGAGAGAGTACTGACAGTAGCACGAGTAGGCTGTGGAGAGAGTACTGACAGTAGCACGAGTAGGCTGTGGAGAGAGTACTGACAGTAGCACGAGTAGGCTGATCGGACATTACTACAAATAGCACGTGTAGACTGGTCGGGGAGTACTATCAGTAGCCTGAGTAGACGGTGGAGAGAGTACTTCAAGTATCATGAGTAGGCGGAGGAGACAGTACTAGCAGTACCAGGAATAGGCCGGTCGGAGAGTACTACCAGCAGTAAGAGTAGGCTGTTTACGTGTCTCTGACGCGCGTGAGCGTTATAATTACAAAAGCCTGGTTTTCATAACGTCAAAGGGTAACAATGTTCCGACAGGAAGACAAGAAGGGAACACGAGTTAGCTCCCTTCCTTTAGTTCAAAACTGTCCATTTACTTTATTTCATTCTTTTGGTCAGTAACAATGTTCAGGGACAGGCGTTGCCCGTGACAAACAGAAAAAATGATGGACCGCGGCACAGAGGTAGCAACTATAACGTTTTCTCGCTAGACAGTAAAACATCAGACTTTACTCCAGCCCACGAAGCTGATTGTAACAAACTTGTTTCATTTTGTTTAAAAAATATCGAACTCTTATCGATTTTGAATCTAACTCTAACTTTATCAAACACCGTGTTGCCTAGTCGCACTGTTGTGTGCGCGCGCACACACATACACACACACACACACACAAACAAACACACAAACACACACACGTTGTGAGTTTAAAGTTTTATGTCCTTCGACGTGATAGGGTCGAAAACCAGCGTGTTACAGTGTGAAGACGTCATTTTTTCATGTAATTGCACGTTTGTGTCTATCCATAGATTTTTTGGTGTTTTTTTTTTCGTTGTTCAGTTATTATCAGTTACTATCAGTGTAACACCTTTGTAACACCTTTATGCAATACATTTATACTGAAACATAACAAAACTGAAAAGAATGTACGAGTAGGAAGGTGTATATTTAACATTATACTGGTTGTTTTTTCTGGTTTGATTGTCTGTCTACATTGACTGGTAAAAATGGCATTGATCATGGTGAGCATACATATCCTTCTAGGAATATTGGAAGCATTTTTATAGCTGCAGGTGATTACTGTGAATGTCTTCATACAAGATTCACACATACTGCTTGACAAGTAGTAGATGAGCGCAGTGAACGCGTTTGTGTCAAGAAGGCGGGACAAGTAATCTGGACGAATACACTTTGTTGCTACAGGTGGACTGGCGATTAAGCAATACATGCTGACCGTGGGGTGAAATCAACACCGCTGCTGTTCAACACGTGTCTCGTAGAGCGATTTAGTTCAGCAAAACACCACCAAATCACGATTCGCACGCGGTTATTGAACTTTTCAAGGACAACCTGTTTCCTTCTTGTTACAAATGGAATGTTCCGGAGTGCGTTCCCATATATGCAAATTGGGGTTATTTGTCAGATCGTGGCTCATCTAATACTTGTCAAGCGGTAAAAACGTGGTTCTTTTGGACTTGACACTGACTGACTTGACACTGGCGAAATGGAGTTACGGGAACACCTGACTCAATGACTTTGATGTCCATAGTTCTGAAAGAAAATTAATAACGTCAAATTGGTACCAAAGCTTCGAGGGGAAAGCACCAGACAGTAACCAGGATCGACTTTTCACGAGATGAAAATTAGTGATGATGCATTCTTTTGAAGTACAAAAGCATGTCTTTTACTACAGAAAACACAAAACATTCACACAATTTGCTTTAAAAGGTACGTTATGAAAAGGTGAGTGAGCATTGTGTTACGCTGCTTTTAGCAATATTCTAGCAATATCACGAGGGGGAGCACCAGGAATGGGCTTCACACTTTGTACCCATGTGAGGAATCGAACCCGGGTTTTCGGCGTGACGAGCGAACGCTTTAACCACTAGGCTACCCCATTGCCCCTCTAATTATAGAAGGAAGGGCTTCCACAGATAACGCCGGTAACGCCAACAAACCATACAAAAGTGCTAGAATCTGTACTTAACTGCAAAGTGAGATCCCAAATATAACAGATGCTAAATTTGACCGCACTGTGAATTGATGGAAATAACAAGGTGATTGTTCATATATACAGGCTATCAGGCCGGGGCAGCTCAGAAGGGTTTCAGGTGCGTGCCTAACTGTCACATACGAACATAATGCTGCTTCAAAATGTCTAACATGGTAAGGCAAGAATTCGTTCGCTGAACAAATAGAACCAACCCACCACAATCTATACTATTCAGCAGAAGAAACGCAACTGTATTTTTGTTATGTATTTTTTTAAATAAATGACATGAACAGGAGCACTTACTTTAAAGAGATTTTATTTTATCGAAACTTTTTCTTTGCTATTCAATATACTCTGGTCTACGCGAAAGTATCTACTTTTAGGTAGCAAATGCAGTTTGTAGCCATGGATGTCATGAAGGACGTAAACCTATACTCTCCAAATCCAGGAATAGCCTACTCGTATAACGGAAATTGAAGATCACAATTTTAATCCCTTTTCCCCTCTTTCCCTAAACCAATGGAAATCGGCACCTTCCAACAGCCAATGTCCCTCAACGCTTCAAAATCCATGGCAAAGGATGGAAGCAACGATCTCCTACACCTTACGAATACTTCGTGAAGACCGGCCCTTCAAAGCAGACGATAAAAAATCGACACTGGACCAGACAATCCTGTGATTAACACCATGAGCATCGATCTACGCAGTTGGGATCCGATGGCATGTGTCAACCACGTCAACGAGTCTGGTCCCGTTTGTCCCCTCTTACGACATGCATGGGATGCTGACCCTATCATCACTGTTATGAAGACAGGTGAAACCAGACCGCCTGGAAAGAACAACAAAGAACAACCACAACAACTTTCAACATATTTTATCTTTGAATGCAAGATACTTAAGATACACATATTGGTATTCACGAAATACGTGTAACAGAATGGCTGCTACCAGGTGAAGACATACCTAATGTATAAGAGTGGAGATATTACTTTGGCACTGACTTTACCGGGAAGATGGTCACCTGCAAGTTCCTCCAGCACAGATCAACTGCACCTTAAGACCAAATTAGTATTTAAATAAAATTTATTATAGTACCTACAGGAATATTCCCATGAGGAAGAATCGAGAGTATACAAATATACTACTCACAATAGGATAAAGAACATAGGATTCTTTCACATCACTATAATTAAATTGTCACACAGCTTAAAGATTAAGTGTGGCAATATGAAAGAATCCTAACTATTAGTAGTATAAGTGCAAGTGTGTAATTACTTAACATCTGATATGCAGATCCCTTGGAATATTTTTTAACAACCTTTAACATATTTCAGCATCAAAACAATCTTGTTTCGATTTGGACACTGGCCACGCTGATGGCTGATGGCAGATAACAAAGGACATGACTATGTACCTCTAGTTACTATGTAGTGCTAGTTCTGCATCATGTAGTCATGAAATGTTTTATTCATGAAATGAATGGCATGAAAGTAAATGTCAAACTCAATACATCTGAATACTGGCAATAAACTGGTAACCCATTACTTTGCAAATAAAACTTCAACAAATATTGTCTTCTCTCAACTGACTCTTTCAACTGTAACAATATTTATCTTACACCTGCTCATGAAATCTTGATCATGACTTCCAACACTGAAACTAAACTGAAGCTATTACTTGTCAATCAACTAAAAATAGTGTCTTTTGGAAAAACATGATATCAAAGAATTGTATACAAGTTTAACATTTAACCAACAAATATACAGAAGTTATGCCACAGTGAACATCCACCTGTTTCCATGGTTACTGCCTGTAATCAGGGGTGTGGCAATGCAGGGCGAGGGTCTGCACAATTCCCAGGATAAGACAATAGATGACAGGCATAGCAATACTGACAGACGATAAAACATCATATTCTAGCATGGTCGCCAGGGACCAAATTTTGGATTTGGGTTTACAGAATGGGCCTTCCTAAAATCAGAAATAAAAATGGCTTCAATTGAGCAATTTTACCGTCATTAAATAAAAATTGTTTCGGAAATGTAACCAAACGTTGCAAACCACAAAATTATAAGAATGTGGCACTTTGTCAATAAACTTAATATTTCAGTGAGCTGACTTCGCAGTTTTGCTGTTTTTTTATGTCCTAGCACACTGAATACAGTGAGACCTCATTAATCCAAGCAGACCCTCACAGGAAAAGCCTGGAAAATAGGTGTTAGTTTTCATGACACTCATCGCCAGATTCCAGCAATACTGGAACACATTGTACCCATGCAGGGAATCGACCCCGGGTCTTCTGCGTGATGAGCGAACACGTACCACTACATTATCCAACTGCCCTCCATACAATTAAGGTTTCACTTAGCGGACGTTGACAGGTTTAGTGAAGAACAGGTTTTCAACATTCACATCTTAGTGTTGCGGTGAATCCATTATAAATCTTCCTGGAAGCACCTGCTTCAACAGTGCTTCCACCTTGTAGCACCCTGTTGTCACATCTGGTACAGTGTACATTCATCAGAAACCATCATCTGAAATATCTCCACACACCCTATTTCCTTCGCGCCTCAAACTCTGTTTAAGAGCAATGTGTGTCGAAATGAAATGAACGTATAAGAAAAAAATGCATTTTCCCATTCCAAAGTAAAGGTTATCTAACTGTTTCATACGGAATTATGGTAAATTTAGAAGCAAACCTATCGCTACTTGCTCTCTTCAAAATCTTACCCATTACCAACTGATATGACTGAGATGACGTGAAGCAACCAAAGTAACTGAATGAGTCTCGAGTATCTGTAGTAAAGACAATTTTACAGCCCTTTGAACAGTTACCCAGTTCTAAAACATCATGCCAGCTTAATGTGGAAGGAGCAGAGGTCTCTGATGTCTTCCACTACGGTGATACCAATAGTATAAAACTGACCAGGATTACAATGTGTGTGAATGGGATTGTCCAAGGGACATAACTCCATTCAGAAAATTGCTCCTTGGATGATTTAGCCAGTGCCCACCAAGAACGCAGTTTTGTTTGACAGTGACAATCGTTGTGTCAAAGCACACAAAATGTTCCTGAAGCTCCTTGCACAGAGAATACCTGATTGATCTTCAAACATATAGAAAGTGGCACTGATCAAGCTTTAAGCATCATTCATATTTTTTAAGAAAGCTCAGTTATGGTAAAGTTTAAACTGAAATCTCTAAAGAACATTCTTCCAATCATCAAAATTACAGCCCATACATAGAACTCTCTTCATTAAAACAGCCCATACATTGAACTTTCTTCATTAAAACAAATTCAAAGAAACATCATAAAGTCATGCCACACTCAAATGCTCGAAAATCAGTCAAAGACTCTGAAGTAGCTCTCATGGAAGGCAAATAGGTCAATGTGACCTAAACTGTGTATTTATGAACCCCGACCATTATATGGTGGTAAGTTTGGTATTGAGATCTGTAAGAAAACAGCAGTATCTGAGGAAATTCTCCCACCATGGCTGATAATCCTAGTGAGGGCTGTAACCATACACTGTGACATGATATGTTATTGAGGTGACAATATGAATCAAAGGCCAATTTCTAAAGGAACCATGTTCAGTGATTGTAAGTGGGTTTCTGGAAGTCTGCTGGCATAATAGAAGTATAGAACTTCTGTTAGTTACATACGGATTGAAATCAGGACTCCCAGGTTGAACAATTTCCCTTGAAGTTTTTCACAATGGAATGACTGAATGACTGCCTGAACAAAATACCAAAACAGTCCAGGCAAAGTCCCCATCAGCCATATAGAGGGTTAGATATCTTGAACTTCATCCAACAAGTGCACATCGCACTTTACGCCAGACCAATCTTATTTCTTGTTTTAAGTTTTAAGGAATCCGCCTGCCTTATTTTTTCAAGAATAAGAAAAAAAAAGAAATTTCCTCGCTCAAAAACTAAAATCCTAATGTTTATACTGGCTGAAAAGTAGAAGAAGTATAAGAAAAGAATTATTAATTTTCCCCACTCAAAAACTAAAATCCTAAAGTGTTTATTGGCTAACAATGTAAACTCACAAGAAAATACTTTTTAGGTTGTTTTTTTTAACCCATATTCAGTTCATAAATTGCCAAAAGTAATATAATTTGAGTATTTAGAAGGAATATTACTTTGATTGGAAATTTATTTGTATTTTTTTTCCTGCCTGCCTTTAGGTTTTCAGAGAACAAAAATCCATAAAACATGAAATAAAATTGCTCTAGCATTAGTTTCAATTCAGAAACTGCAGTGTCCATCATGACTGGCTCTTTCTGATGTTCAACACACAGACATATTCAACAATGTTAATAAAATCCTGAAATCCTCAATTTACATGCAGCATATCATATCAACAGAAAAGGAAGAGTACGGTTTTCACTGCTTTTAGCAATATTCAAGCACCATAACACTGGGGACACCAAAAATGGCATCTCACATCGTACCAATGAGTGTAATCAGCCCAAGGTCTTTGGTATGACAAGACAATGCTTAAACAACTAGGCTACCCAACATCCTTATCAATAGACGATACCATGCTAGTCACAATATGTACGTAGTGCGACAGTGTATTATTACAACCCCAAACTACTGCAAGTGCTGATGTCTTTCACCTATAAACACACCTTCTGGCTGGAGAAGTGTTATGGAATCAGGCCCGGATTTCTCAAAACAAACTTAAGTTCTTGCTCAAATCTCAAACTGAGTTTGACAATTTGAAATCGCTGAATATTTAGACGCATTTTTTCAAATATAAACATCCAAACAACTTACACATTCTATTCATCAAAGTCAAATTATGTTTCAGTTTACAATCGATTTCAGTTGATTCTGGGAAAAGCGTTTTCTCAAATTTGAGTAAAACCTCTAACTTAAGTCAAAACTCAGACTAAAGTTTAATACCAGAAATCAGGGCCTGAAGTATGTCATTTCCATATCCTGGATGTTAGATTAAACATGGGAAATACTGACAACAGATGAAACTCGTTGATACTTCAACACAGACCTCAAAGGCTGAAACAAGAAAGAACGAGAGAGGCATGGCCTCTGCAGAGCTATCTACCTTTGATCTGGCCTAACATAATGATTAAGTACAAAAATATTTCTTTAGAGCATGGTATGATGTTACCATGGATACTGATCATTGTTACCAGGGTCACTGGAACATATTAAAGAATGAACAGATGTGAATCTAAAGACATTGGCCTCACTGGACACAGCAAGTGTCGCACCAAGAATACTGTAACTCTCGGATTTAACATAGACGACTGTTGCGCTGAAATTGCTTCATTGTAAGGGGCCCTCTGACTTCAACTCTGCTGTTGAATCCTAGGTATTTGGCAGTCTTAACCATTGGTAAAAAAATATTCAGAAATATAGAGTAAGAAAAATACTTGGCTTAACTGCGGATTCAACCATGACAAGTTGACTTGATGAATTTCATCACTTTAACTATTTCACCTATCATGCCGTAACCTCAAGTTCAGACATGTTTTGTTTCTTTTTCTGTGGAATTGAAAACACAAATGTTTGATTTGAGGTTTAACATTCACGTCAAAATAAAATTGTTGAAAAGGATTTTGAAATTAAAAACATGTATATTTTAACCAGGTATATCAAACACCGAATTTAAAACAATTCTTTTCAAACAGTCTACATATAAAACAGTTTAGAGTTGGTTCATCTGTTAGACAAGAAGTAATAGGTCTGACTCAATAACATCCATATACCAAGAGGTACAAAACCAAGATGAAACATTTGATGATTCTGAAAAACAAAATCTCCTCCCCACAATCAGTCAAACCAAGGGAAACAACTCCCCAAGGAATAGTGTGTGAGCTCAGACTACGTTTAATTACATTGTAAGTAGACAGAGTAACTGCTTCAAAAGAAATGTAATAACCACTTGACTGGACAGTATGTTAACTGTCCAGAGAGATACGCTAACAAACAAATAATGTATCCTTCATGTTGTCTCATTACAAAGGTTAATGGGTCGAAACCAGAAAAATAAATACTGTATACAGTCAGTTTGAGGAAAAGAGCTTAGGTATTAAGTTATTATCTTTTTTCCTCATTTCAAATATTTGCACACATCCACAATCTGAACAGGTGTCATGACAGCGAGCTGACTAGAGGGGTTAAAAACCATAAGTGAGACTTGTATCCTGACAATAACTTACATTTTACAAGCAATGTTTTCAAATAATTTGTATATTTCAAGTGATGTTTTCAAAAGAAGTACATAATGACAGTTCGGATTTCTGAATTGAGTGTCATCTGAAATACCTCTACGTACAGACCAGATTCCAATATGGAAATTCCCTACTATTTGTCTCCAGTCAGTTCTTACTACAACCAACATGCTACACACCAGCTGTGCAACTTATAATAGAAAATACTTATTTGTCTGAGTGAGGACGATCAGATCACACGTGACATCTGTTTCCAGATCAGATATTGTGATAAATTTTTTCAGTGTGAAATGAACACCTATTGTCAGTTTGGGTGACCTCTTCCTTCCCAGCTGTTGCTATGGACACAACTGAGATGCCCTTGCTTGAACTATATGGTTTTCAGTTTATCATAAAATACCAAAGCAAGGGCTTGATTCCACAAAGCCATAACCAAATCAGGATTTCAAGATAACAATACCTTTATCATTAGTTGTGATCTGATTAACTGAAACAATCGAATCGACATGTTTCTAACATGTTAGTCATCCTTCAAGATGTGAAATTTGTAAATACATTTTGTGAAATTTGCAAAAACATCTTAATAAGTATGTTTTTTCTACATACTTTTGTGCATTAACAAACGTAACCAAGAGAGTTTCATTAATGACGCAAACCAATTATTTTCTATGATTGATCGGTCATAATGAATCAATCATCAGTTGTGAGACTATAACCAAATCCCAAAACCAATTACAAAGCTTACCAACAACTGGGCAACAGGACACAAGTTTTTTGTTGTGTGTGAGTGTGCTATAGTAAAAAATAAAGCCTTATAAATATTTTTTGTTTATCTTGGTCTCCAAACTAAGTTCCTCTGTCTGGCATAATGGGAACTTAATACTTTTTTGCCCATTACTGGGTTTGAGGTTTGTGTTCTTAACATTTCATCATTACCAATTAATATGCAGTGAGCAAAAAGCATGCTGGGCTTGAGGTTCACGGCTAGTAAAAATTTATGAGGACCGCAAAATGATAAGTGTTCAGTGACCCTACTGGCCACTGAATTTTGTATTGATAGGTAAGTAAATCCATGATTGTTATTTTGGAAGGGTGAAATTCAGACAGGGCCACTAATTATTGTCCACTTCCTGGTACTTTGGTCTAGTGAGAAAGTCGGAATGGTTTCAATAAGTATCCATAAGATCAATACATACCTTTGAACAGTATCAGCATGACCTCGGACGGATAGTAATGTTGATATGGGAATCTTACTGACATACGTTGCAAGCTTGAGTAAAACTACTGGCGTCTGGTCAGACCTAGAAATGAGGGCTTGCTGATCAGCAGAGTTTATTAATATGTTCTCGGTGAGTCCATATACCTTTCACACTACTCAGACTAACTAGGGATCACTCATTTCTTTCATATTATTACCATAATACTCTACATTGATAAAAAAACAGTTGGTTGTCCTTAACATTTTGGGAGTAGCATATATACACTACCCATCATAAGTTTAGATTCACCTAACTCTCACTATACATTATCTGGTTACATTGAAGAATGTCTCCACAACCTTGAGGGAAATAACCAAAAGCCTTTTACAGATCAACTGCATGTGCATCATGCATCAAATTGCTGCAAATGTGCTAATGTCATGCATGTGAACAGCTACGTTTTGGTGTCAACTTTTATTAATAATTAGCAAATTTTCACTTAGTTTCATCATTTATTGACCTCATGCCAATATTTTCCATGTTAAAATTGTTTTTCAATGCATCGATTCATGTGTAAATAGTACCTTGAAACAATAAGAATGTTTTAAAAAATCTAGTTTACATCAGTTGATTGAAGCAAGCTACTGCGTTTAAACTTTACATCTTAACTATTGATGGGTAGAATATGACAAACCAGTTTTGTCGAGTTAATCAAGATAATTTGTAAATCAAATCAGACAAATAAGTATTTTCTTAAGTTGATTCGCAAGTTGTACCACAAGCATACATATCAAACAATGCTTGCATGTTTTTTCCTATAATATTTATATACCAAAATACTTAATATGGAACTGCAAAATGTCTCTACCCTAACATGCAGCAATGTGCCCAAGACAATGGAGATGCCATCACCATGGGAACAGCTTCCACCTCCATCCCCAACACATATGGGTGTCTCAGCAGTTCAGCTTCCTCATCCGAATTAGCCGTGGGTTGATACCAAGCTTGATGGACCTCATCGCCATTGCTCTGTTGAAATGGCGCTGTGTTTTAACAACTTCGGGACAATCGTCAAAATTTGCTTCGATGGATGTAATGACCCCGAAAAGTACCCCCAGCACAAGGAATAGTATAATGAAAAGAGTATACTGTGTGACGGAAGGGCTGGGGGCTCCTTCCATCTCTCGGAGGTGCGCCTGTGCTGGCTGGAACCCAGGATTTAGTTCTAAAGCGTGACCGAAGTGAAGACTAGCTTCCTGGAAATGTCCGTATGCTTTTAAAATTTCACCTAATGTGAAATGTTGTAACCAAGAGTTCTGTTCAGGGCTTTGCATGACGAGGGATCTCCTTGTCAGGAAGATGGCATCGTCGAGGTATTGAAGATTAAAAAGAACTCGTGCAAGGTTCAACAAAACGTCAGCGTTGTTCGGTGATAATGATAAAGCTTTACGAAAACATTCAATTGAGAGTTGTGTGTTGCCCTTAATTCTCCAAAAGTTTCCAATCTGGTTGAAAACTTGTACAGAATTTGGCTTCTGAAAAAGAGAAAGAAAATTTCAGCAATATTTCATAGTATCAATCAGCACATGATAATAAACATCTGTGAGTTTTATGACAGAATCATGCATCATACAGTGAGAATGGTTTCATGCAGGTTTTAACAATATTCCAGGAATAATGTAGTGGGGGACACCACAAATGGGCTTCACACAATGAACATATGTAGGGGAACAAACCGTGGTCTTTGGCAAATGCATTAACCACTCGGCTAGACCATCATACCTTACATCACACAGACAGTGTTTAATAATGACTTGTGTTTATATCAAAGTCATTAGGTTAATCCAGTGATGGCAGTAGCAAATAAAATACAGCCATAAGACATCCTAAAAATACATAGTCCCAAGAATCTTACATAAGCATGTGCATACACTGTACATGCATGTCAAGCCAGAAAATGTTTTTCGGTTACTTGTTCCGAGAACACAAAATGGTTTGTGTGCAGAATGTGTAGAAAATATCATGCATGACATCTACATGTGTTTGCATGAAACATACATGTTTTTACGTAAATCCAAGCACTGTTAGTAACATGCTACAAATGTTGTTCATGTGATAATCAAGAAAACAACAGATGTTATCGAGCATCAAAGAAACACAAACAAGGATAAATCTTGGCAAAGCAGAGACTAGCGATTTGAGAGATAACCGACACACTTAATCAATAGAGCTATTACATGTAAATATTTATGTGACTTTCAACAGATCATTTAGTATTGAGGACCTAAATATGCTAGCTGTTGGGGAACTCGTACCACAGCTTTTGATTAAATGTGCTTGTTTCATGTTTGATTACAAACGCCCCTACAAATTGACAGTGGTCTGAAAGTAATCAAACATGGACCAGACAATCCAGTGATTGATATCCTGGACATCAATATATATCACTTGGTTGCAAGGACTCACTATCTATTTGATCAACAAGCCTGGCCCCCATAAGTCTAAGGTCTTTTCTTGCAGCACTTCTACTATGTTACACTATAGCAGGTACGAATGCTATGAGAAAAGTTACGAGATCTCTGGCTTACGGGGATTTTGTGAAGCAGAGCCCAGACCACATCTTTTTGGCTGACCTGCACCGAGGTCTGCACAGAATTAGGCTACATTAATTTTGAAGTTTGTTGTGCAAGACAAGATAAAAAGTTAGTGTTGTTTCCTGTCTCTTTCAGCAGTTTGTTCAGCTGTATTCCAGCCTTATCATCGTAATCATCACTGTAAACAAGCCACTCCTGATGTGTTTTACTACCCCATGACGTGATGTAAACATGTATCCAGATATGCTGAGTCACAGCGTGACAAACATTTTGACTCCAGCTTGGGGAAACTGCTTTATCACTTTTTGCATTCTTCTATGCAGTGCTTTAGTTTGTTCATCTTGGAATACTTCTGCCACACAAATCTCAAACAACAGAAATTAGAAAATTGCCCCAAAACAAAGCTTACTTCAGCACAGAAGTGCACAAGATAATATAATTTTGTTAGCAAAAGTATGAAAACGTAATTCATTATGCTGAGTGCTGTATATTTATGATATGAATTCTTTTGTAGCAAAGGTCCTCCAGAAGTTGTTAAGTCAATAAGAGCATGATATCATATTAGAAAATATTATTACAAAATACTTCAACCGACTTTCATTGATAACCAATCACTTCAGTCACTTCAGTTGGACATGTTGTTTTCTTACCTCTTTTTTTGATTTCCATAAACGTTCCTCAAGCTCATTAACATCCACCTCTGACGTTCGACTTCCTTTCTTTTTGAAAATCATGGCCACTTCAGGTTCAGGTATATGGTTATGTTCCTTCCTGTTCGCTATTCCCCGCAGGTGGTCATATTGTGTTGTGTTTACTGCCTTCCCACATGTTAATTTTTTTCTTTTTGCAGGAATTTTTTTCTCTATACTGAAAAAAAATAATATGTACGTTTAGGGTTTGAATTATTTTTTTTATAGCATTGAAATGCCAGTTATAATCATGATGGACAATCTATTGTGCACATTAGATATTACAATATCCTCATGTCACTGAAGTTTGATCACTTAAGAACTGTTGCTGAATTTTTTAAGTAATATTCATAATATCAAATCTCTTACCTCCAAACTTGTTTATTTATGTCAAACATTTCTGAAATCTAGGTATTTCTGCTGCTTTTCACAATCTCAGCATGACCACCATCTCACTGTCAACACAACTGACCCAGAAAGCTACATCACACTACATCATTTAAGCTTTATCATATGATAGGCTGGTTTATTGCGTAAACAGGATGAGAATGACTTGTATGGACAATCTTTTGTGTCAAATTCAGAGAGCAGTCGAAAGTAATTTCATGGTATTTATGCCCATGAAACATTCATTTTGTGTTTTAATGCTTTTAAAAACTATGAAAAGTCACAAATATTCAACTTATTTATAAGTATTATGCAGGGTTATTCTTCAGGCTCATCATGACAGCGGCACCCAAACTCAGAATGTTGACGCACAACATTAACTTGAGTGCAGAAACGTAAATGTTGGGTGGGTGCATTGTGCGCAAGTAGCAAATATCAATGAGAAATTAGAAATAGAAATTGACAGAAGTTCTCAAAAAGTTATAATTTTTCGATAAGATATGACCCTTATTTAAGTTTTCAATTTTGACAAGGATATCACGGACATGTGACATTTAGACCTGCACCATAAACATGCAGTAGACATGTGTGCTGTCAATTTACAACGTGTGAAATTAATACTGTTTACATTTTATTTGAGCTGATATAGTTACATTATTGATCTAGGGTTAAAAAGCAGTTTTTTGCTGAATATGAAGTGTAACTTATGTTTGGCAACTTGACATGAAGCACTTTCCAATCCAAACAAATGAAAGCGCTGTTGCCAGAGGATCAAAACTGCAAATATCGTAACTTGTTACGTATCGTGAAAATTACCATTCAAAATGGGTGAACAAAGTTACGTATTGTGTGAATTTGTGTGACTTGATGATAATTCAATATCTCATTATTTTGGGGGCAGATCAGTTGCCTACAATATATTTTCATAAAAGCAGCCAAAGGCATCTGTCAAATCTGATTTACTTCTCATTTTCTGAGATCTTGTCATTCATACATTTTCACTGTGTGCACCACTAATCTTAGCCCTGTCCCTCACCCTGTTCTTAGAACCATGCGTGCAAAGGTCAAACAGTCTACGGGTTTATCAATTTGCATATATAAAACAAAGCATACAACCAACTACCATAGTTAGAAATGGCAGGCAGATATGTTAGTTTGACTGCCAGATTATTTCACATTACACAGCACTGCAAACTCTCGCCAGGGACAGTATGTTTTGTGATCAGCTGGACAGCTTTAAAAAGTTGCATGCCCAATGGTCTTGGACGAATCTGACTTTGAGTATAAGGACTCCAGCCTTGATTTGAAAACATTAACCAGTTTCTTACTTCTCATTTACCTTCTTATTATTTTCTTAATCCAGAAAAGTATGGACTGTCAACATTACAACCGGTCTGGTAACTTTTGAGTGTTACTGGACCAGTTGTCTGGCTGAAGTTTTGGGTAGTTTACAACACTGTGTTGTATATGTGCGAGTCATTTCCTCAGTTTCAAATGTAAACATACAATATGGTTCCTGGAGTGATTCACATAATAATGGGTGTAACAACGGTAAATGTTCCGAATAAATACAGTTAGAAGGTTTAATAAGTTGAGAATGTATTGAATGGTCGCATCATATATTGGTTTTTAGCATTAACTGGCTGTTCATTCTCGTAAAAGTGCAAATTCATTCACATATTTGTGTTGGATCCTTGAACGAAAACAGGACACGTGGAGAAAATATTCATACCCCGTTGTATCTGACGATCCAGAATCACATGTAGGGGAACTACACGACAGTTTCTTATCTACTTTTGTTTCAACTCTCCATTCTCCATTTTCATAAATCTTGTTGGTCAAAATATCCATTAGAGCGTCATCGTCTTGCTTCGTACCCCGGACTGTCATTTCGTCCGATGCCTGTACAACTTTCCCTTCTATTGGGTTCAGTTTCCAGTGGTTGGAGCCTGTAGAGCTACGCGAATTGCTGTTCACAATGTGCATAGATATTATGTAAAGTGCCATGTAAGAAACACATGGCAAATCACAAGTCATTTTGGCAGTTTTCTGCGACTTTCGTCGCCTTATTTTGACAGATGTGTATCGATTTCCGTAACAATGGCGGCAATTATCACGGCTGCCATCTGGTGGTTCGAAGGGGAAGTAATGCAGACCGTAATACACAGGGTTTTGTTGCACACGGTCCTCAGCATAAGGCGTTTCTTGGAAAACTAGAATTCAAACCGGATGCAATACGCATTCAAGAAACCTTTCTCTGTCCTGAGTGTAAGTTCAAAATTAATGGTTATGTTTGCGTACGAACAGGCCGCATTGAGTATGATCCTTAGACTAGAAATCCCAAACGTGGTGGTTGTGCTATTTTCGCTAAATAGGATTTAACATATAATAGCCATACCTTGCCGAAACTTAATTTTGAGGCAAATTAATGCTGTGGAAATTCCTAACCATTGGAAATATATACAGCAATGGTATGACATCTTTAGATGATAATAAAAAATGCTGACAAATTCTGTAGCTACACCAGTTTTGATATGTGGTGATTTTAATAGTCATAATGTATTGTTGGGGAGCAGGCGTACAAATCATGCTGGTCAAGTTGTAGAAAATCTTTTGGATGACACCGGTTTCATAGTTGATTAGGTTTGATAGTGCTAAACCCTGGCGAAATGGCCCGTATAAATACTGGTAACTTTACTTTCTCAGCATTGGATCTTACCTTTGTTTCGCCTGTATTATATCACACAAATGTCAGTGGGGTGTTTATCAAAATGACAGTCTGGGGAGTGATCACTTTCCAGTTTTCACTGATAAGTCATTTAAACCTCTTCGGACACCTGCACTAGGAATTTCCAGACGGAGATTTAAGTCTGCAAATTAGTATAAATTTGTTGAACTTTGTTCAAATGAAATAACGTGTGATCTGCTTACAGATGACATTGGAAGCTCAAATTATAATCTAACTTTCTCTCTGACTTAAATCTCAGAAAGAGATTATTAGTAAAACTTCTGGAAAGCCAAATACTCGAAATACTCAGTATTGGTGGAATAAGGATTGTGACAAAGCTGATACAGCTCGATAAAAGGCCTATAACCGACTTCCCAGGACATTCTTACCGTTTGACTTAGAAGACTTTCGCAAAAAAATTTCTGAATTCCAACTTGTACGATCTTTACACGCAGCAGTTGGCGTTCATATATATCTACAATAAGCTGGCATACTCCCTTGTCTTCTATTTTGGCCAAAGTAAAAGGGATTAGTGGGAACCACAATAGATCCCCTATTCAGGCCCCCCTAAGTAATTGAAGGAATTACAGCAAATTTGAAGGAATTGCATCTCAAATGTAAACAAACGCAGCCCACTCGCGAAACAATTGCACGATCGTCCATCTTCGGAGATTTTTCGGTCGCGAGCGGAAACTCACGCAGCAAAACATGGCGTCGTTGGAAGAAGCACCCGTCTCGGTGAGATTTGTTTTTAGTTTCTACTATTACATTTTTATACTTATCCATCTTTGACCACCCGTGTTGAATGCGTTTAGGTATGAGGTGTTGTCGGGGCAATAGCTTATGTTTTTAGGAAAAGATAGTCACTCTAGGAGAGCGTCACAAGTCATGCCCCTGTAGTTTGTTTACATCTGAACATCGAGGTCGTGCCGATGATTACGAACGTGCGCCAGATATAACATCATTTTTTTGTAAAATGTGTTTAAATTTGTCAATTGCACTTCGTAGCAAGAAAAATTATGGCTCATAAACTTCTTCATGGCGCACGTTCATGATGTTCGTAATCATCGGCACGACTTCGATGTTCAGATGTAAACAATCTCCAGGGGCATGACTTGTGACACTCTTCTGCAGTGACAATCTTTTCCTAAAAACATAAGCTATTGCCCCGACAACACCTCATACCTAAACGCATTCAACACGGGTGGTCAAAGATGGATAAGTATAAAAATGTAATAGTAGAAACTAAAAACAAATCTCACCGAGACGGGTGCTTCTTCCAACGACGCCATGTTTTGCTGCGTGAGTTTCCGCTCGCGACCGAAAAATCTCCGAAGATGGACGATCGTGTTTCCAGTATTACCGACATTGCTCCCGATAGGACCGATGTGTTTCTGTTATTACCGCTAAATTACCGATATCGCTGCAATTGTTTCGCGAGTGGGCTGCGTTTGTTTACATTTGAGATGCAATTCCTTCAAATTTGCTGTAATTCCTTCAATTACTTAGGGGGGCCTGCTATTGCTGTTTTGGATCAAAGTGCTTTTCTTTTTCAAAGTGCCAATCTTTTAGCAGATCAGTTTGAGGCTGTGAGCAGCTATGAAAACGTTTCTACTCAGTTTAGAAACGAAGTCGCATATTTAGAGAATGAGATTATCCCTAAATAATTCAGATTCTTTATTACAACCTTTTCCTGAATATGATTTATTCTTCCATCTGGGAGAATTAAAATCTGCAATATCAAAAGGCAAGAGTACACCTCCTGGTGCCCATGAATTATGCTACGAACTCTTTGAACATATGCCAGATTCATCTTTAGAAGACATACAAAACACCATAAGTCTGGAACGTTACCCAGGACGTCTAACCTGTGTAAATTCATGGAAAGGATGGTCACAAATCTTCTACATAGAATCAAATGAATTATTAGCGAGGCTACAGTGTGGGTTTAAGAAAACTCTTTCATGCATAGATGACCTAGTTCGACTACAAAATGAAGCGCAGAAAGCCCTAGGAAACCAAGAGTATATGATGTGTGTATTTTCAGATATTGAAAAGGCATATAATATGTTATGGAGAAATGGCCTTTTATTTAAACTGCAAAGGTTGGGGGTAAAGGGGGGTTTGCTACTGTGGATAAAGTCCTTCCTAACTCATCGAACCATACAAGTTCGTATTGGGCAACACGTGTCTGACAAGCGAATTGTTGTAAATGGCACTCCACAGAACAGTGTTATAATACCTTTGCTCTTTAATATCATGATCAATGATTTCTTCCATTAAATATACAAATGTAGACGCATCACAATTTACAGATGATGGTGCTTGTTGGAGACGTTTTGGAAACATTGAGTTTGTTTACAAATCTGTTCAATCGACTCTAAATTCTATCGATCTTTGGTGTTCAAAGTGGGGGTTCAAGGTATCAACTTCTAAATCAGTTGCTATGTTCTTCACAAGACGTAAACTTCCCCCAAATCTGAAGCTACACATTGGTGGTCAGGACATAAAATTTGTTTCTATTCTGTTCTATTATATTTGTTTGTGTATATTCTTGGGTGCAATCTTTGATCAAAAACATGGTCCAGCCACATCAACTACATGTCATCAAGTGCACTAAAGCTCTCAATTTACTGAAGAGCCTGTCTGCCACAGAGTGGGGTGCTGATAAATCGTCTTTGCTCCTTTTGTACAAAGCACTCATTTTGTCTAGATTAGAATACGGTTGTCAAGTTTTCATAAATGCTGCAAAATGTCATTTGGCTAAACTTGATCGTGTTCAAGCCAAAGCTCTTCGGATATGCACTGGTGCCTTCCTGCTACACCAGTTGCTGCCTTGCAGGTGGAATGCTCAGAACCTCCTTTGCAATACCATCGTCTTAAAGTGGCCCTTAAGTACTATTTATCTTTAGAAGCTTCATATAGGTATCAACCAGCAACTGATATGTTGTGTGATTGGGTGGAAGATGTCATGTGTGGTTGGAATCAAGGAAAACCACCATTTGGGTTACTTGTTCAACAGTTTGTATCTCAGTACGAGTTGAACAATCTTCAACTGAATGCTGCGCAATCTCTACCTAAAACGGTTCCATGGATTTTGACACAACCCTCGATTTCTCATGACGTATCGGAGCTCGTAAACAAACAAATGTCACCAAGTGTTATTAAAATCCTAACCGAAGACTACATTCATACCAAATATATATAGTAATTTTACTCATATTTACACTGATGCTTCAAAGGATCCCAGAACCGGTCATGTTGGTGGGGCCTGTTATATTCCTGATCTTGGTTTATCTAAAAGATTTAGATTGACTGATCATCTGTCAGTGTCTGCAGCAGAATTGACATCCATACTTCAAGCTTTATAATGGGTACAAGATAATGAGCACGAAGTAATAATTTTTACTGATTCGTTATTAGCTATACAAGCAATTCAATCAGGTGTCCAAGGTCTAGCACTGACATTATATACGACATCTTGTATTTTGATACTGTTCTATACTCCATGCACATCAGCTGTGATACTGTTTGGAATCCTGCACATGTTGGTGTAGCTGGGAACGAATTAGTTGACACACTTGCTAAGATGGCTTGCAACAGACCACAGTCAGATATTCTACCAATTAAGCCCATTCCAAGAGATTACTGGTTTGTCGTTTTATCGTCAATAAATGCCTCTTGGCAAAATACATGGGACAATGAAACATGTACTCGACGTGTCCTGCAGTAAACAAACATTTTAAAATTCGTCGGCGTTGCCGCAGAGATAAAATTGTTTTAATTCGCCCCAGGCTAGGTCATTGTGGATTAAAGGCATATAAAAGCATTTTAGATAAAGACATCTCTCCTATGTGTGAAAGTTTTAACTTACACTGCCCAGAAACAGTTCAGCACTACCTCATTGAATGTCCAGCTCATGAAAGCCCACGTAAGGCTCTTAGAGACATTGTGCTTACTAAAAAAATAAAACTAATTTTACACTGAACGCAATACTTGGCGATAATTTAATGTATGATTGCATACAAAGAGCTGTATGAGACTTCCCCGTCAACATGGATAAGTACGACGTAATTTAACTGGACACGAATTTAACTGTTTGTTAAGTGTGCATATAGGCCTTTAAAGGCCCGAGGTCACCCTACCTACCTACCTACCTACCTACCTACCTACCTACCTACCTACCTACCTACCTACCTACCTACCTACCTACCTACCTACCTACCTACCTACCTACCTTTTCCTGTCAATGCGAAGTTGCGTTCATAACATGCTTAATGACGATAGGGGTCGTTGTTAATGAAATCCGCTCTTATGAATCAGTTCCAATCAGTCAGTCCATGTCACTTTCATGGAGTGGGTATGTTGTTGCGTTCTATATAAAGGGTACCTGCAGTTTGAATGTATTCCTGGCTCCTACACGACAACCCAAATCACCCATCTATACAGTGTTGATATCTGGACTTCTTGCCTCATGGGGGAACTAGTCACAAGGGCCGAAGGACAAAAGCGCCGAGGTGACAGTCAAAAGGGAGGACTGAAAAAACGCTTTACATTCTCTATTGACACATATCATTGAAACACATATATCATTATATCAATAATTAAAAGATAATTAGAATATATAGAAAAGTTTTACATTATTTACACAGCATTGAAACAGATGTATCATCATATCATTAATAAAAAGATCACATGATTTACACAAGTTCATAATTCACACAATGTCACAATCGTTCAAACTTTACACACATTTATTCATAATTTACACATCCGTTCATTATTTACACAAGTTCACATTCATTCATAATTTACACATTCGTTCAATATTTACTCAAGTTCACCTTTGTTCGAAAGTCACACAAGTTCATTCTAACATAGTAGGGGTATACACCTTCGACAAATCACTGCTGTGGCATGGTTAACTGTACTAATTGCCTGTCAGACAGCAAAAGATGCCTCTCTTCCTTCACCCTGACATCAGCACGCAGGAACCCTTCTGGCAGGAAACCTTCGACAAGCTGCAATCCATATAATATACTCATTATACACAATATTCCAGCAATATGGCGGCAGGCATTAAATAATCGGGTCTGGGTGAGACAGTCAAATGATCAACAACTTGTGCATCGATCTACAAAACTTGGATACGATGGCATGTTTCAACCAAGTCAGCGAGTCTGTCCATCCGATCCCGTAAGTCCCTGCTCACATCAAGTATGGATTTACTGAAGACTAATTATTATAACTCGGTTCTTCAGGGGTCGATTCCAGTGTCCAAACATACATATGATTTCCTGAGATTGTAATGTACCATTATTTTATTCCAACTCCTCGATTAAGACACTTTATAACACCAGGTACATCGCAACACAATAGTGAAACGTTATTCACGATAGATTGTGGTTGTGTACAACGTAGGGACTACTGGTGAGGTAGCCCAGTAGTTAAGCTTTCGCTCGTCACGCCGGAGACCCGGGTTCGATTCCACCATGGGTTCAATATGTGAAGCCCATTTCTGATCTCTCCCGTGGTGATAGTGCTAAAACGGCGCAAAATCACATTTATTCACTGTATACAATCTGAGGCGGGGCGCCTGTGGTTAAAGCGGTCGCAGTTTCCTGTCACTATCAGTATAAACATATCATTTATGACACTTTTATGTAAATATGTTGATAATGTATCTTTAAAAAGGGGAGGTCTCGTAGCCTAAAGCGTTCGCTTGCCACACTGAAGGCTCGGTTTCGATTCCCCACATGGGTACACTATGTGAACTCCATTTCTAGTTTCCCCCTCCGTTATATTGTTTGTTTATTGTTAAAAACGGCGTAAAACCATATTCACTTGTTCACTTACTGTTTAGTGACTGGCTGATATTGCGTCTAAGCCAACTCCTACCAACGTCAATGTATACAATACCACTCCCACAATCACGCCCTCAAACGGAACCCACATTCAAGCAGTACAAGCACCTGCTGTCACACCCACACGTCTCAAACAGTTGCGTCCACATTACACTCAGTCTAATGGCTTATCTAGTGAGTGAAAATATACCAAACAGGTCATGAGGTAAATACGTTTTGGGTTCTACGTGTCATTTAGCTGTGTTTTATTTAACGGTGAACCTCATTTTTACCTTTCTACATTGAGTAAAATGCAGTTTTTAATTTTGTGCTTGCGCATGGATTCAGATCAGTGATGAGGTCAGAAGTGATCATCGCCCATTAAACAATGAATATTGTTAAACACGTGCTTATTAACTACTATAAATTTAGTCAAATTAACCAGTCATCCCTCAAAGTCATATTAGAATTCACATTTAATGAAAATGAGCGTAAAAAGAGAAAAAGAGTAGCAGTATCGCCCGATATCTCCCTTAGATGAATGTTACTTATGTAAGGATGAGGTGCTTGAAATACCAATTACGAATAAATGACTAGGTAGATGTCGCCGTGATGACCATAGATGCGACGAGGCGTGCTGGGATACGTAGCCTAATGGGTAAAACGTCACCTCTTTACGTTTGAAGACCCGGGTTCAATTCCCCACGCAAGTACAATGCGTGAAGCCAATTTCTGGTGTCCCCTGCCATGATATTGCTGGAATACTGAGCAAAGCGGCGTAAAACCATATTCAGGCGAAGAAGGAACAGAAGCCCAAGGGAGGTCTTTCCCATCACCATCCGAAATATTGGGGACATGGCAACAATATCAAAGGTGGGCCTGCCATCGAGACGAAACAATGCTTATGTCAAGAAACTGTTGTTTACTTTCGAGTCACGTGCCAGCATCTGAGTGACGCTTTGTTGTTGTTCAGATAAAGGTGACCGGATTAGGTGTCACCGATATAGCGGGACTAGGTTAAGGTCAGGTTTCCGGAGAGGCGGAGTATTTAGTAAATATGAAACACGAAAGAATATTATCAATATTGTTATTAATCAAGAATGGTATGCCAGTGGAATTCCTTCTCTGGTTGACGTCTGGTATTAGTTTGCTTCTAAACGATTTGACTTGTTGCTAGAACTCCCAGGGTGCACCTCATCCAAACCAGAAGTTTTCGATCTCTATTTCCAAAACAATGATATAAATTATATATGGAATATATACTATTCCCAAATTGAAACGCATAGAAGAGAAATCTGTGGCGAAAATGTTGTACCTTCAAACATGTTTGACCTGTCCACAGACAGACTTTTGTGCATGACATTTTACAGCAGTATAGAAGAACGTAATGTCTGTACAACCAAGTGAATACTCTTAGATAACGGAGACGCTGAGCGAGATGGAGCACGACCCCCGCCGTCTGGTTTCCTGGCTCTCAGACCAGTGTCTTTCAAGCTGTTCCAAACTGTTCCTGTTGTCTTTTTCAGGCTGTGCTCTAACCGTTGGACAGTAGGATCACGCAACTCTAGTACCCTGATGTATCGATTTTGGTGTGCGGTGGTAACTCGAGGTCCGCCTGTACGGGCACGGTCATTTGTTATACCTGTTGGTTGTAGGTAAAATCGATTTTGTACTTTTGCCATTTTGTAAAATCATGTTATGAACACTTTTGTTTTGTTTTGACGATTGTTTGAAAAAAATAGGTAATTAACAGATTTTTAAAATATAAATGGCTTATGCGTTTCTTTTTTGCATAGTATATTTTCAAATGATCAAAGAATGTAGGAACATATATAATATTTCTTGTTTCCCATTAAAATGACTTAAAAATTCGATCCTACAGTAAGACATTTTTTATTTTTTACACCTGAGAAAATGCAACAGTGCCTAGTATCAAAACGTCCTTAATTTGTTCACACTTCAAAGTTTTGATTTTCTATCGGAGAAGGGGTGTAATCAAGGGGTTTGGGACATAACATTAAATAAAAAGTGATGAGAAACAGGAATAGTTTTTTATGAAGACTGACTTTGTATGTATTTGGGAAAAACGCCATTTCAGTTCAAGAATGTAAAATCAGCAAATATATGTTAAGTAAAGAACCCTTCTAGGGCGAGGGATTGAACGATGACAAACGTTCTAAAATTTTTGAAAGACGCCTTTGTCTCTCCGCTTGTTATTTGTTATATGCCAAAGAGAGCTCATGGATGCTCATATCATCCAATGACTGAAATGAAGAAGGTATATTAGACTTGCGTATGTACAAACACTTAAAACAGCCAGCGTATTCAAACGGATCCTGATATTCATACCGCAGTCTGCTCACTCTGCTGTTGATACCATAAAAGCAGTTCACGACATTCATACCACAGCAGTCGGATTCTGACCTTCATATCAAAACCATCGGATTTTGACCTTCATACCACAACCAACAGATTCTGACATTTATACCACAATAGACAGATTCTGACATTTATACCACAATAGACAGATTCTGACATTTATACCACAATAGACAGATTCTGACATTCATATCTCAACCATCAGATGATGACTTTCGATGAATCAGCGCATACTGACTTCCGAACAATCACTGGGCTCTGACATGCAAACAACGATTTCCGTGTCCCTTAGGATCAAACAACAGACTTAACATTCCAACAACCAGCAGCTCGTGACATTCAGACGACGATCCTGACATTTTATCTACACGATATGAGAAGAAAGAAATTGTATTACATTTCACAATAAAAAGCATGAACCTTTTAACACTTCCGATTTCTCCGACCAAGCCATGGCTTCAGTGTCGCATATTAGGAAGCAAGATGGGTTTCCATAAGAGTGAGTGAGTTTAGGTTTACACTGCTTTAAGCAAAATTGAGCAATGTCACGACTGGTGACATCAGAAATGGGCTTCACATAATATACCTATTTGAGGAATCGAAAGCGTGTCCTTGGTGGGGCGAGCGAATGCTTTAACCGCTGTACTACCCCATCGCCCCAGTTTGCATATGACATAAACAAGTGACGCCATAAGACCAATGGCATTCATGACAACGGAATTGTCCAAGAGGCTTAAAAAGCTTTAGATCACCATAGTTACGTGTTTGAGTCAGATCACAAAATTTCGCATCACATTGTTTGTCAGCGGTTTCCTTTCCGTTTATCTGAATTTTTATGTTTTGTTAATTTTACTTAGGATTTAGGAGATACACACGTTCACGCTTCGTGTTCGGTTTTAAGTCAAATTTAGAGCTATTATGGTTTCTTCATATACCCCAGAGTCTGATTTTCCAACACAGTTCTGCAATAATTGCGTTATTAAGATTTAGCAAAAATACTGCGTTGGAAAATCACAGGTATGTGTGATTATACACCCGTGAATGCCATTTATTAACCAATCACAACACAGCAATTACTGAATTCATTTACATAACCATACGGTTTTGGCTAATCGTTTTGTAAATACTCTTCCTCAAACGAAAGAACTCCTGAGTGAAATAAATACTGAGGTCATGGATTACCGTATATTTAATTTTAAATGGCAATTCTTAAATGGTTTTTAATTTGTCAGTACGAAGTTTGTTCAGCTGAGTCACTGGTTTATGACGAATTTTATCAGCTGTTAGAAAATGCATGAATACTTGGAAGTACGTGATTTAAAGCAAGACACGATTCTACCTTGAGCTAAATCTACGGGGCAAAGTACGGTCAACATAGCCTGTACCACCCGAGGTGTACTGGTTTATCAGCCTGACATTTTAGCTATTTTATAGTATTTGGCTGTTTACTTCAGATAAAGCGGGTCTCGTGGGTCGGGTTGTCTTGTTTTCGTTTCCGACCACGGACTTTGCCCTTTGCTGTTTAGGTAAAGACAAGCTGATTAACCTGAAGTTTGTTTCAACACCTGGTAAACCCAGCTGGGAATAGAGTCGGACTTTGGACATGACAGATAACTCCTTCTTCAACCATGGGATGTCGTTTTGTGACGTGTTTGATAACATGGTTACTGTCTTCAACAAATATACAAATATGACTTTTCCTTCCTTCTTTTTTATTGTTACTCCTGCTGTATGTGCGTGTGTGTGAATGAGTGAGTTTAATTTTAGACAGCTTTCAGAAATATTTCCTCAATATCACAGCGGGGGACACCAGAAATTGGTTTCACACATTGTACCCGAATGGGGATTTGAACCCGGGTCTTCGGCGTGACGAGCGAACGCTTTAACCACTAGGCTATGTATCCCACCACCATCATGCCGACATCTATGGCTGGACTACCCCACACCGTCGTAATGTACTGAATAAGTAAACTAAACAAATTTAAGAACATTAAACAACAGGAAATATAATATCATATTCCAGTATTGTTCGAAAAGTTAACAAAGTTCTGCCTCGCATGAACTGTTTAGTGACACCGACTGACATGAAAGATAATGTCTACGAAATCGACAGACTGATTATATGTGTGGCGAATGTCCCCTCTCTCATGTCACAAGATAAGCAGGAAAAAAATAACTATATATTTACATCTTGTATTTGTATGATAAGTAAATTAGTGGAAACGGATATTTCTGTTCAAACAGTTCAATCTGCAAAGAGATCATAAATCGGGTGAGTGAGATGTCCAAACATGAGCACGAGGAGGTGTTCTCAGTTGTCCAAAGTCAACGATTCCAGTCTAACGAAGCGAAATGTTTGTGTGGTTTGTGGTGGTTATAAAAGCTTCAATTTGCTCGTCACCGTCGTAGGCCCGAAATTCACCTTTGATACGATGGGGGATATTGCTGAAAGACCTGCAACTCCTAGTCGTGCTCTAATAAAGCCAAATATCACTTATAACAACCCTCTCCATAGGTCCACGCCCCGCTCTTTCAAAATTCCAAGTACGTTCTAGGTCAGCACTAGTCTTCAGGAACCAATGCTTTGAGGCCATAACCACTTAAATAAATAAATAAATAAATAAATAAATAAATAAATAAATAAATAAATAAATAAATAAATAAATAAATAAATAAATAAATAAATAAATAAATAAATAAATAAATAAATAAATAAACAAACATGTTTGGTCCCTCTGAGTGGTACCGAAAATTGTCGTGCGGGGAGACGGAAGAGATTGTGTGGTCAGACTCGCTGACTTGGTTGACACGTGTTATCGTATCCCAAATGCGTAAGTGTGCTCATGATGTCAATCACTAGGTTGTCTGGTCTTAACTCAAATATTTACAAACCACCACCATATAGTTGGAATGACGCCGTACATGGTAAAAGGTAACACACGCAGATATGTTATACCCACGGAGTACATGTCAATTAATCAATTAAATTTGTTTTCATAGTAACCAGAGCATGCTATACACACAATCATATAGAAAATGTAGACATCATGTTCACATTACAGGAATGGTGAATAAATATTTATCGAAATCCATAGGCGAGAGAATGCATTGTTCTTTCATTGATTTTAACACGGCTTTCTATTGTATGGATCATTCATTATCATGGGACCGTCTAATCATTTATGAAATTCATGGGAACTTTCTTTGTTGTGAGAGATATGTACTCAAAACTCAAATCATGTGTGAATGCTGAGACTGGTGTTACATATTATGTCAACAGTTTGGGAATCCGCCAAGGTTGCATGATACGTCCAAATCTATTTTCACTTTTCTTAAACGAACACTTAACAGAACTTAAAATGGCAAATGGGCGAGGAATATTCATGTCTGAAACAGAACCGAATCAGTGTTCACTGATCAGTGCTGATGATGTGGTCAGTACAGCAGGCAGTGCTGGTCGACTACAGCAATGCGTCAATTTTTGTAGCAGATGAGGAATGCGCCTAAATCTTTCCAAATCTAAAATCATCGTCTTCGGATATGAAGGAAGATGGAGACATTACAAACACTGGTTCTACGAGGGAAATTGAAACTGTTTCCTCTGATACATATTTAGGAGTTTTGTTTAACTCAAAACTGATATGGACTAAAGCCACAACTATCCTAGCATAGCAATTTGAAAAGGTCTGCCTTCTAATCTACAGAATACATTACTTACCAGGCGGTTTTCCCATAATCACCGCACTCAGGATGTTTGACACCATGGTACTACCGATACAGACATCTGGGGATACCAACCATACCAAAGGATTGAAAAAGTACAGACCAACGTGGGGATACCAACCATACCAAAGGATTGAAAAAGTACAGACCAACGTGGGGATACCAACCATACCAAAGGATTGAAAAAGTACAGACCAACGTGGGGATACCAACCATACCAAAGGATTGAAAAAGTACAGACCAACGTGGGGATACCAACCATACCAAAGGATTGAAAAAGTACAGACCAACGTCCTGAAACCTATTTTGGGCTGCCAAAATGGAAAATGGAATTCACTTTGTAACGATTTGTAATGCTTATTCATCGCCGAGGATTAAATATTTAGATAGTTATTATAAAAATCCAACATGTTATTAATATATATATATATCTTATGTCAACGCAATGTAAATCTACCATATGTGAATTATCAAAGTTTATATTTTTGCGTTAAAGCACATGATATCGCTTAAATATATGTGATATATATCATATCTGTGATATATATCATATCTGTGTTCATTGAACCAACGGCCATTAAAACTTCGTGAATAAATGCGATACACAATGCACACTCATTTAGAGCGTGGTCCAATTTCTTCATGGATTTTTAACGTGACAAGTGCATGGTAAGTCATGGAGGGTGGCATGTTAGATAACGGTTCCTGTCATCAGCTGGACTTCGGACTTTCAACACACGTAATCCCCCAATAAACCGGGGGAACATGTTTAGTTCGCACATATTTGTAAAGTTAAAACAAAACGGATTGTGTCACAAATTTTATACTTGGAATAGCTTCTTAGTCAAGCTTTTCAGTTAGTACTTTTCCATGGAACCCTCTGCGGCTGAGTCGGAGAAATCGCTGGCTATTCTGAGTGGGGTTCCAATCACGGATGGAGCCAAACCCTTTTGTCGTAGTAGAATCGGTACTGAAAAGGCGTTACATATAAACATGGGCAGTTCTTCTGAAAGTTTGTCAAATGACTATTGAAACTCTTGGAAACGGGTGAAAATAAACTGTGCATCTCATTTATCAAAAAGCTGTACCCACCCCGAGTTTCTGTTCAGTCTCAATGTTGAATTACGTGATCGATTAAAGTAAAAATGAAAAAAAAACACATAAAATCGAAGACGATCCTGAAACGAGAATGACGTGGTGATTGTGATGTGTGTGTGTGCGTGCGTGTGCGTGTGCGTGTGCGTGTGCGTGTGCGTGTGCGTGCGCGTGCGCGTGCGTGTGCGTGTGCGTGTGTGTGTGTGTGTGTGTGTTTTGGGGGGGAGCATAAGTTGATTTACCCTTGATGTTTCGTTGTTCCCTGAGCCAGAGCATCCAAACATCCAACTTTGTGTCAGTGCGTACTATTCTATTGCTAGGGAACCCCATGTTTCTCATACCTGAGACACACCTACCTCAACGTGGTAGGCTATTGTTGAGTAGGGGTGGGGCCCAGTGCAGAAATGGGGGATGGGAGCAGAGTGGACATTGTACCCCTGCGTCACTAGGTACTGTTGTATGCACTGGGGCGCACCTGTGGGATGTCACGGTGAGATGGCAGTGGGGTGGACTTTGTACCCTGTCTGTCTGGATAGTGTTGTAGTTCAGGAGATTCCAATTGCGTCAATATCTACCGTAGGGTATACGTCACTCATCACTGAAAATAACACTGACTTTGTATTCTTTAAAATAAGCATTTAAATAAATTGTTAATTTAATTACGAACCTGACATCACAAATGACGATAGTCATGTCAGTCATATGACCGGGCTGTTTTATAATGTGCAGGAGGCATGATTGGAGCACATGTTGACATTTATTTAATTGATTATTATAAAAAGGACAAAGTCAGCGTTGTAATTATTTCACTCGTCACCTTCTGGCTCGACTGGTCACATGGGGACAAAATGTGAAGATAGTGTGTTGCTATGATGTGGCTCTACAATGTGTTTGGTCAAACAGGGTCATCTGACAGCGGTGTGCCAACCAGCATATACGCCAACAGAATCGTGTCTCTTGCACCATTGCTAGACAGCCCGGTCATGTGAGTGGCATGGTTATCGCCATTTGTGATGTCAGAGGCGTAATTAACTAATCTATTAAAGTTCTTTTTAAAAAGCGAAAGAGAAAGTAAGCGTTAATTTCACACACACACACACACACACACACACACACACACATACACACACACAGAGGAAGAGAGAAAGAAAATGAGAGAGGGATGGGGTGGGGTGGGTTTGGGTTTGGGTTTGGGTTTGGGGTTGCTACATGCACCCTATCTTTACCCACATGTGTTAGAACGATATTTAACTGGTCAGGTTTTGGTTCAACTGGGGACAATTGTGAAGTGTCTGGACAACATGAATGGTCAAGCAGGGACATCTAACAGTGATAATCATGCCAGTCGTATGAACGGGCTGTCTAGCAATGGTGCAAAAGGTAGAACGTGAAATAATTAAGTATTAAGTATTGCTGAACACTCACTCAATTATCTACAACAAATAACTTCCTCATATTCGCCACATGGAGGAACAGTATTTCCCAGATTTACTTACTCTGGGATACTCTGGAACATTACATATGTTTGAAATCTACCCATCATTTGGCTGTCAGATTTGCACGTGTTTACGGAGATGCTGAAACAAAGAACACTCAACTCTGTCTTTACATGTATTTTACAATTCTTAGCAACATTTAGCACTTCTGACCCAGATTGTTTAATTAACCACCAGGTCGTCCCAATACACACATATATGAGTACAGATAGGTTTGCCAAATGTGTGTGTGTGTGTCTGTGTGTGTGTGTGTGTCTCTCTCTCTCTCTCTCTGTGTGTGTGTGTGTGTGTGTGTGTGTATGTGAAGATAACGCTTACTTCTTTCGTTCTTTAAAAAAAATACAACAAAAAAAAACACAAAAAGTTTCAACAGATAATTGGATTATGCCTCTGACATCACTAATGGCGATAACAATGCCAGTCATGTGACCGAGCTGTCTAGTAGTGGTGCAAGAGACATGATTCACCTAGAGTACGGGGCACACTTCTATCAGCTGCTTGGCCATTTAGTTTAACCCGTAAAGATTCTTTTTTTAAAGATTGGTCTCCAGTAACTCATGCTTGTCGTAAGAGGCGACAAACGGGATAGGGCAGTCAGAATCGCTGACTTGGTTGACACATCTCATCGCATCCCAGTTGCGTACATCGATGCTCATGTTATTGCCCACTGGGTTGTCTGTCTCGGACTCACTTATTTACAGACTTCCGCCATATAACTGGAATATTGCTGAGAGTGGCGTTAAACAACAAACCAACCTGCAATTCAGACATATCATAGCTGGAGAGAGGCTTCACATTTTGTCCTCATGCGGACCTCCACGTGACGAGTGCCACAACGCACATGGACAAAGATAGGCTTCCTACACCGCTGTGTGCGTGTGTGCGCACGTGCGCGCGTGGACATGATGCCTAACCTAGAAATAGGCCGCATGCACTTCTTTGTCTAGATAAAGTGGAAAAGTAAATGCAGACTTGCGTGATCAGCCACTATAGGATCCTAATATAGTGTGTTCGAATGCCAAATTCACCGTTGACTTTAAGCCTACAACATCATTTAACTTATCTACGTGCTCATTATTAACACATTTAGACTTAAATCCGACACCACGTGGACGCAACATGTGAATCCTATTTCTGGTGTCCCCCGCTTGTAATGTAATTGCTGGAGTATTGCTGAATACCGCTGTAATATTGCTGGAGTATTGCTGAACACTCACTCATTTTTCTACAACAAATAACTTCCTCATAATCGCCACATGGAGGAACAGTATTTCCCAGAATTACTTACTCTGGGATACTCTGGAACATTACATACGTTTGAGATCTACCCATCATTTGGCTGTCAGATTTGCACGTGTTTCTGGAGATCCTGAAACAAAGAACTGTCAACTCTGTATTTACATGTATTTACAATTCCTAGCCACATTTAGCAATGACCCAGATTGTTTAACGGGTTAACAAAATGAAACGGTGCAGAATTAAAACTCTGCGGAAAATAAATATTATTTGAAAAGTTATATAAAAATAATAAAAATAATCCTAAATACACAAGCTGCAAAATCCCTTTGCATGAAATTTGATGTCACGCATGGCGTGTTGTACTTGCACTTTGTCTTTGTGCAATATGAACATGTTCGCCTTTTGCATACTTTGTGCCACTTGAAGTTCACACACCCGATATTGAAAATTGAGGAAAAGGTGATTATTCTCAGAGTGTTGGGGACCCTGAAGAATGTGCCTTCAGCAACCCATGCTTGCCATAAAAGGCTACTATGCTTGCAAGAGGCGACTAACTGGATCGGGTGGTCAGGCTCGCTGACGTGCCTGACACATGTCATCGTTTCCCATTTACGCAGATCGATGGTCATGATGTTGATCACTGGATTGTCAGGTCAGACTCGATTATTTGCAGACTGCCTCCACATGGCTGGAATATTGTTGAATGCGCCGTAAAACAAAAATCACTCACTCACTCTGAATGTTGTTGAAAATCCGTTAATTGCGACCAAAACTACGCGTACGCCATGCCATGGCTTACAGTAAAACAGCGAGATGTTTACGTCAAGCATAGAATCAGCCTTGGCTTTAATGAATTGGGACAAGCGTTGGTTCAAACATGGAGAGACATTCACCAAGCATTTTTACAATCGCTCAGTGTTGTCTGTGCTTCATTCTGGTCAAACCCCAACGCCTACGGTGGACACAGGATATTGAATATGTGGCACTTTTGACACCACATCTCTTCAAGGACGCGTCACGATGTCTAGCGTCATACAGATTTCGATATTATCCTATCAACAGTTAAACAATGATTAAGGGAAATATCACAAATCATGTTGTTATCTTTTTTGCATTTAAAAAATCCAGAATATCAAATGATGCACAATTACTTAATCACAGTAGTATATTCGCGAACCCGTGAGAATGGTATATGCACAGTCAGTCTTATGATATGGTATGTAGGCCATTTCCAGTGCTTTTAAAAGCAACGGAATGTACATGCTGAAGCTGGTATAGGCGTTAGCAGACGAACTGAAAGCTTTGGAAGTAGGTTTTAGGCGGAAAACCTTGAAATCGTTGTGTTGACAAAAGTCAGCGACCTCGCCACCAAGATGGACGCTAACAAGCCAACTGTGTGCCGATTTCAGTATATCGCATGACTACGTGGCCAGTCAAGTAGAGAGTTAATGAATCAACTATAGGAAGCGCATCACAGAATTGGCTCCCTTTGATTACTATCTTCATCAGTTGATGAACGTCAACAATACAACATCAGTCCTAAATATTGACAGACCTCGACCAGTTGAACACAACTTAACCGGCTGTCGTCAACTGCATTGTTCTAACAGACATTTTGAAGTCACCAGCTGTGATCAACAGAGCGTGGTTTAAATGAAGGACATCTGTTTGTCCATATATACTTATATATATATTTTCCAAATACGAATACTAATGTTATTAGGAGACTGATTTTGTTTTTTTTTGTTTTTTTAATGCCAACAACATTCTCACTGTATCGCTGGGACCTTAGACATGCTAATAGTTTGTCTCATAATCCAAACTTTCCGGCCAGTTCTTTGTGTAGTGCAATAGTCCAACATGAAACAAGTCTAGACTCGCGGGGGTTTATTCACTGTAAACGTACTAATTCTTTTTCATCAAAATTTCCTATTTTCAGAGACTTAGGGTTCGTATAACGTGCCAGGATACCGTACTTTTGGATCGAAACATGCCTCATGCCCCGTTCTCAGACGGAGATAATGACGACGATGAAGCATCGCATTTTGTTCAACCTTTTCCTTGCCGATCTGAGTTCGAGGATCATCAATTTAAATACATGTAAACTCATGGACAGTCAAAACGGATTTCCGTCCTCATGGTCCTCCGCCTGTCGATGTCTCATGGCCGCTACTTAACATAAAAACTCTTTCAATTCATGTCTCAAAAGACACTAAGCGCAAAAGGAAACATTACATGTTACTTCAAAGTGTTGCTAGAGAAAGAAAATCTGGCTTATGGACGTAATGAGCGTACACTAAAACTGGGGCACGTCACATTTTGCCTACTGAATCTCATGGCTCATGGAACGTGCATCAACCACAGGAGACTGGCAAATCTGTAGCATGCGGTGATGCTCGTTGACTTTGTAGACACATGTCATCAAATTCCAGTTGAGTAGAACGATGCTAATGATGATGATCACTGGATTGCCTGGTCCAGGCCTGACTACTAACACACAGCAGCCATATAGATGAAATATTGCTGAATGTGGCGTTCAAGAACAACACCAAACCTTGCCCATTTCCCAAAGCCGAGGACGACCGGCAACAGTGGACGTGTTTGGTATCGCTTTTGTCTTTTGATTCCAGATCAATCCCACGCCCTCAGTCTGAAATGTAAAGACCAATACTTCTCTAAAACCTACTGTTAGAGCGGACACTATGCATTGAGTGAAACTGGATGAACCAGAGCCATGATTCGCCATACATTATTCGCCGGTGTGGTGCTTGTGTTTCTGTCGTATGTTTCCGGGCAAGCTGACTTGGAGCACAGTTACACACCGGACAAACAGCCTCTGAATGAAACAGCCCTGTTTGTGGTTTTGTATAATCACCCAGTTCTATTCCGTAAGCTCCTGAAGATCAGTGCCGCTGCTCAGCCGTTAATGAAGCTTGGGGGAGATGCCCGAAAATCTTCAATGTTCTTGGACATTGTCTTGGATATGTTACCAGGAGTGCTTCAGTCTCCCCAAACCGCCGGGATCCTGGAGATCCTGGCAGACGAGCTTCACAGAGTCAACATCACAGATGTGTATGCCTACATCCAAAGTAATCACTTGAACCAAACTGACCCAAAGACAAAACAGATGGTCAGCGGAAGCCATTTGAAAAGATTTGACAAACTCAGAGCTGCCCGGAGAGTCCTGACACGTTATTCTGCGCGGGATTTTCTTCCAATGACCAGCAACGACACCATCACCGACGTCTGCTACAACGACATGATGAATTTCATGGACGCCCTCGTCAGCGCTCAGATCCCACCTCGAGACCATTTCAACTATACCTTCATTCCCTGGGCTCTCAAAAGTAAGTTTGTTTGTTGTTTAAAGCCGCAATACAAAATCTGTAAAAAATCAAGTTTGCACCAGATAATCCAGTGATCAACAGCAGGAACATAGATCTCTGAAAATGGGATTTCATGAGAGCATGAACACCCGATCATGTTGGTAGCTTTTTAGTCAAGCCATGGTTTGCTGAAGTCCAATTCTAACCCGTTTCAGCAGTTAGTAGAATGTCTGCAGTATTATTAGAACATTATATTCACTGCATTGAAAGAAATTTCCAAAATTTAGTGTTATCTAAAACAAGTTTATTTGTGATGTGTTAATGGTTGAGCTTAAAAGTGTTGTGACTTATGATTCTACCATGACTTCAGTAAATACTGGATTGTGATTGGTTAATCAAAGTCATCCAGAGGTATATAATCACGTTATATACCTCTGATTTTCAAACACATCATGTACTTGTTTAAAATCTGAATAAAACGCTACGCGTTCGGTTTTAAATCAAATTTAGAGCTATTATAATTTCGTTATATACCGCTGATTTCCCAGCACAGTATGTTTATCTCCTAATTATTATCAATCGTCAATGAAAAAAAATTATGACAATTAATACTCTGAGTCTAGAGATTATCTGCCCAAACCGATCTCACAGTGTACAACTGAAGATACTTACTGCATCTCTGACGGTAGCATTGACACCAGGTGTCAGTTCCACTTCACTCTTTGCATAAACAACTCGCATCATGTCGGAGGATGATAACTCAACATTTTGCGTGAATCACGACCGAGTCTCGTTGACAGTGCGACTGTAACTTTTCAAATCATCACATATGTGATGCTTAGTTTGTTTCTTGTTCAACTCCCCGCCCATCAGTGTGTATGAGTTTGCATGAGCATCAATCTACGGCAGTGTGTAAATAATTGAGTCTTGACCAGGCAATCCAGTGATCAACATCACGAGCGTCGATCTACGCAATTCGAAAGGTATGTTGACATGTGTCAACCAACTCAACGAGCCTGATCATCCCACCCAGTTAGTTGTCTACGCTTTTAAGTCAAGAATGGGTTGCTGAAGACCAATTATTCTAACAATTCAACTATTCTACAAATCTAGCCCGGATTTTTACGATTTACAGTTTCATTTTATATGTGGTGGTTCTGACTTGAGGTAATCGATAAACAGATACAACAGCTAGAGTTACGCACTAAACCCCTTTTCTCTTTATTATGACCTTTACTTAAGTCATCGATGTCTGCCCCCTTAATTATGGGCTTGATGACCACATTGAGACAGTCACAGTGTCTTTGAATATGTATTCAGTAAACAGTACAGTGGAAGCTGTCCAAACCGGCATCTGTCCAATCCGGCAGTTTATCAAAACTGACCTACATTCCCAGGCCCGTCCGTGACTTGTACATTTATCATCAGCTGCCAATCCGGCGCATTGTTTAGACCGGACTACACTCCCAAAGCGTGCCGGTTTAGGCAACTTCCACTAAAGTTTTGAAATCAGGACTGAATTAATTTTTCCACTTTTCATTGGAACATTAGAAAGAATATGTTTCAATTATTCATCACCATGCAGTACATATTTGTCGAATTATTTATGCACCACTCCCCGTGAGAAATTGGTTCATTCAGTGGCTGTCATCCATCTTTAATACGGAACGGGGGGTCTCCGTGTATGGGATAGGGACGATGTCGCCCATGATACAAACAGAAGCGACAAAAAACCTTTCCACATCCATAAGAAATCTCTGTTAAAAGCAGAGTCGATTATATATTTGTTTAAGCAGTATTACAGCTGTACGACGTTGTTTATAAATATAATCCAGCTTGGACCATACAATGTAGTGATTGTCACCACGGGGCAATAATAGAAGAGCATGTGTTTATCAGTCACGGAGCATGGTATTGTCAGCTATGTTAGCAGGGTACTACTTCTTGGGTAGTACTGAAGCCTAGTTCAGCAGGGTATTGTTTGTTGGTTAACATGGTATTGCCAGCTAGTTTACCTCGTTAGTGTTAGTAGGTTCAGCTCTCTGGTCGAATCTGCTCAGACATAACTATTATCGCCATGATAAAGCTGGAACGCCCGACTGCGGCATGAAGCAACATCATCTCACTGATGCGATCACAGTCAGCTGCCGCAGTTGGAGACGTGATCAATTCAAACCGCATTACCTGTCCTGCTCTCAAAGTCCGAGTAGTGTCATACACAAACAATCGAGACTAAGGAGGTTATCAGATGATCTCCCAGTCTCGTGATAGACACTGATGATACTAGTCTGGATGTTTTTTTCTGAATTCATTCCGTAGCATTATCAGTTCACTATATTTACAAACATAGGACAAAATAGTAAATAGTCTGCAAGGAGCATATTTTTCTGTACCTAAATATGAATGATGCAACATATGTAATATTATTCCATAACATATCATAATATGACATAGTAACATTAGCAGTGTGTCGTAGACTGCATGCAGTTACAATTTCAAAGACCTTATAGAACTTTGCCATCTGTGCACAAGGGCTGATTGAGTAGATATGGTTTTATGACGCAAGCCAAAATAAAACAGATTATACCAGTTTCGCGCTCGAACACACTCCGTGGGCGTGAAAAGCGAACACAGTAACAACTGGGCTGACTCACAGTCCCCACAGTTCATGTAAATATAGTAGGAAGCAATTAATCTTTGTATGCACAACGTATTTCAAATACATCCAAGTATTATGTGACTTTTGTAGAAAGATTCGTTATCTGAGGCGCCGAGATCACGTGGTCTGAGACTTCAGCGTACGTGATCAGAAGCCACGAATCGTCCATTTCCGTAAATACCAAACGGAGTGTCTCCTACTGGTACATCTAATATCTCGGTAGACGCTTTTCAGGTTTACCGGGCATGGACGTTCACACGAACCTGTTCAAAGTATAAACTGTAAATAAACAGTGGATTCGTCACATAACTTCATCCATTGTTGCATGAGTGATACTGATTCCTTACATGCCACTCTTCACGCGCACGTCACGAGAGTTGACGGGTGTTAGGAGTGAGTGGGTTTTAGATTCACGGAGCTTTGAGCGATATTCCAGGAATATCACAGCGGGAGACTTAAGAAATAGGCCTCATACATTGAATCCATGTGAGGAATCGAACCCGGATCTTCGCTTTATTCGTTAAGCTACCACCGTCCCTGGTTGTGAGGACATGTATAATGGCGTCTAGCAGATCATTGCAATCATTAAGCAGTGTCACATAAATTAAAGTATTTATTATTTCGAATGATAGTAGTTGCTTTGTTCACTTTTCTGAACTGATACAGCAAAAGAAACACAGCTCTGTTTTTTTATGTCAAGTTTTTGACTATATAGAACACAAAAACATGAAAGCTTAATATGCTTCTATGAGATTTCACTTTATCGAAACTTGCTTTTCTTTTGCTGTTCAGTATATTTACCAGTATATTTTAAATTGTACATATCAGTTTGATGCTAGTTCTTTACATTGTTAGTTCTAATGGTTCTATTTACACAAAAATGGACCTCCCGTGGAGTCGAAAGTGGGGGATTGCAGCAAAACTAGCACAACATTGAGACCCGTGAAGATAATCAAACACACCTAAGCTCAGTGTCAGGTTTCGAACACTGGGGTTCGGAAATAAAAATATTCACTAACGAGTCATCATCAGCAATCTATAATATGAACTTGTATGGTCCATTTCTTGACAAACGTTACACATCGAGTGATAAACATATCAGTACTGAGTAACGGATTTATCATAGGTGGTGATTAGATATTCCAGGTATCCAGGTATCCAGGTATCCAGGTATCCAGGTAGGTTCAGAATGTGGATAACTGTGACACTGGTCTGAATTAAGACAACGTCCCGACAAGTTTTAGCAAGGTTCAGCGTGTTGTTACAGACGATACTGTGACGGTAAAAACATGCAATATTTTGCACTATTTCGGGCACACCTCCCTCGTTATTTGCGATAAACTAAAGTTAGAAGAATGATAAAGCTTAACTCATCCTTTTTTCTCAATTTACGTTGCTCCTGCCGGGTACCCGGTTATAGGTGGTTAATCCTCTACAACCATTCCCAAATATGCCTGCCGTTCTGTACCTGGCCTGGTTCGGAAATATTAACAGCTCTCAAGCAATTAAAATGACTAAATATTAGAATCCACGTCTGTACATCAGACCCTTTATCATTACTCGTTGTCTTACCCGATAGGTGAAAGGTAGGAGAACTACGCAAAGGTTTGATGGAGGCCTGGGCCTCCTTTCACAAAGCACTAAGGTGATCGTAGGTCACTGAGGTAACCTTAATGTAATGTTAAAGAATGGGAGTTAAGGTTAACCTTAGTAAAGGTTACTAGAAAGGAGCGCATGGGCATAGATTTTCGAAGCTGTCATAGAACTAAGATAGTCGTAGGTTACGTTAATGTAAGGCACTTACGACTATCGTAACGGTAAGCTTCAAATAACCGCTCCACAGAGTTTTAGTTTTGACTTTCTTCTTTTTTTTTTGCGGTATTTTGTGGCAATTAGATGCCGCCCCCATCATCACAAATATTCTATATTTTTACGACAAACGCATGAAAACCTGATCACCTGGTCACCTGGCAAAGACGGGTTTTGAACAATATCTTGAAACAAATCATGACAAAATTAAATGAATGGTTTTAACATGGATCTGGCAACCAGAACAAGAAAATCCCGACATAGTTCATACAAGTTGAGCTACGTTTTGGAATGAAATTTTCCAAGACAAAGCCATTGCGTTTATTCTTTGCATAATCATATGTCAAAGATCCTTTTGAATTTGACAGCTTGTCTTACAATACCTTTGATCATTTGCAAGCATAATCATGACAGGAACATCATGGCTTATTCCGTTAACATGACTCAACCATGCATTTTCTATTGCGAGTCTGAACTTTTGAAGAGAAGCATATTTTTATTTTCTACATTTTGACAGTGTTCGACGCTTTCGGTAAACCTACGGGTGGTATAACTAAAGGTTCGTTCTACTGGGTCGGGTCATATGACCTTTGCATGTCCATCAAGGCTGGACTTCCGGCGGGCGTCATCCTGGGAAACAGGACACTCACGACCCCGATCAAGTTCAATGGGAAGTTCTGTAGAGCTCAGTTCAGACTTCCGGAAGCGCTGATGAAAAGTTTCTATGGGGTACGTTTTGTTTGCATGCACTCAACAATATTCCAGTCATATGGAGGTGATCTGTAAACATCGAGACAATCCAGTGATCACATTGTCGTTAGTAAAATACATTTTCGGTCCAACGCATGACATTAATTCTGCTTCCAAAGAGACACGCATTTTTAAATATGTAAAGGCAGTTATCTTTCACGCTGCGCGAATATACACAGAACCAGTCTATTACATCACATGACAAGGTACAACTGTGAGGTCATGTAAAATGAACGAGTTTATATTTCGGAATAGTTTTTTTAATTTTACAAACTTTGATATCGGTTCGGGCTTTCGACATATGGAATATGAACAATTCCGGCCGAACCTAATAAAAACATGCAATCACCTTCTGTAATTGCTTGATGAGGTGGTATACGGTGATTGAATGTCACCAGGTCAAGTGATGAATGATATGACATTTTAGACACAATATATTGATTTATATTTCTTGAAGGACATGAAAGACGTCCTGTCGACTCTCTACTGGGGAATGTGTGTGCCTGATTCATGCCACAGTAATGACATCGTCCAAATGTTTGACTTAGGTACGTCCCAGATACAGTCATGTTTGACTGAGGTACGTGCCAGATACTGTCATGTTTGACGAAGTTACACCTTACATACCATCATAGTTTGACTAAGGTACGTCCCAGATACAGTATGTTTGACTAAGGCACGCCCTAGATAGAGCCACGTTTGACTAAGGTACGTCCCAGATACAGTCATGTTTGACTAAGGTACGTCCCAGATACAGTCATGTTTGACTAAGGCACGCCGTAGATAGAGCCACGTTTGGCTAAGGTACGTCCCAGATACAGTCATGTTTGACTAAGGTACGTCCCAGATACAGTCATGTTTGACTAAGGCACGCCCTAGATAGAGCCACGTTTGACTAAGGTACGTCCCAGATACAGTCATGTTTGACTAAGGTACGTCCCAGATACAGTCATGTTTGACTAAGGTAGGCCTTAGATGCAGTGATGACTTATTCCAGATTCTTTATTCAGGTAAGTTGTATTATTTGTATTGGTGTTTTTGAAGGGTGGTCTAGAACCATGTTATTGATATTAATCACTAACTAGTTTGAACTGGTCTCGTGCCCTTATTACTTATACTACTCAGGTACGTCTCAGATACAAATATCTGTATGTTAGTTACATCATAGACACTGTTATGTTAGTTACGTCATAGACACAGTCATGTTAGTTACGTCATAGACACAGTCATGTTTTTCTCAGCTTAGATTATGATACAATACAACGTAGTTACCATGATTACTTTACTCAAATGTGCGAGTTTAGTAAAGGTACAGCCTCAGATGTAGTTGAAATATTTCTACAGAAGAGATATGACATTAATACGCTTTCTTTTAGATGTCTGACGTATTTCATCTAAATATTTCACTCGTAATGTTCAGATGTACGTTTTGAGATACGTCATAGACAACAGCATTCATGAGATGTTTGATCTGTCAAGGTGACATCATAATGTGCAACTGAGGTCCTGAACCAGTAGTAATATTGCTCTATCCTTCGCAGGAGTTATCAGGGGGAAAGGACCCCAGATGGTCACCTGCGTCGAGGACAAGGATCTCACCAAAGACACATCTGGACTCTTTGCAGCGTAAGTACTTGTCGAAGCATCGTTCTTATGCCTTTATATGTGGATCGATTTGCCATGACATTGTACCTACGCCTTTGTACGTAACACAGTTGGATAGATTCGCACTTCAACTGTCGCCATGTGTATTATTTTGTAGCTGAGAAATTCTTTGGGAGTCCTTTTATTCTCCAGGTTGTGGCACTTTGCCAACGCATGAAGGTAGAATTGATATTCAACAACACATGATTCTAGTAAGAGGCGACTAACGGGATCGGGTAGTCGAGCTCACTGACATGGTTGACTCATGTCAACCTATCCTATCACTCACTGACTCACTGACTCACTCACTCACTCGAGGAAAAATCTTTCTCTTTACAGCATTACCTTACTGATCTTTGTTGTCGTCGTGGTATTCTCCACTCTCGTGGATGGGGTCGGCGAGGGGATTAAAGACAACGTCAATACCGATAATGAAGAGAACGACAACACCGTTAACGATGGCTACGTGGCCGTTCCTGACGAGGATGTTAGTGAGGATGCGATGGAGCTGAAATTAGAGCTACCCCCTTCTTACACCGACTACCAGAACAACAAGAGAGGCCTGGGAGGAGAGTATCTGAATGGTGGAACCAGGAAGATGAATAACAATGTTAACAGGCCTACAACAGCCAAACAAAGAGGTATTCTCCCTTTGCATATATGGACCATTGGTGCCAGTGATCCTGGGCGTCGTTCCACAAAGCGATGGTAGCCCCAGGCGATCGGAACTGTCATACGAGTACATCGATGTACGGTGCCGTTTAGAACTGGTCTTCAGCAAACTGTGCTACATTTATCGCAGCATTATTTCTACTATGTGACGCAAATAATTGAGTCATAAACAAACAGTTAGGGGAATCAGCAACATGAGTATCGATCTACGCAATTGGGATACGATTTCATGTGTGAACGTGACCACCCGATCCCGTTAGTCATCCCTTACAACAAGCACAGTTTGCTGAAGATCATCTCTTACAACAAGCACAGTTTACTGAAGATCATCTCTTACAACAAGCACAGTTTGCTGAAAATCATCTCTTACAACAAGCACAGTTTGCTGAAAATCATATCTTACAACAAGCACAGTTTGCTGAAGACCATCTCTTACAACAAGCACAGTTTCCTGAAGACCATCTCTTACAACAAGCACAGTTTGCTGAAGACCATCTCTTACAACAAGCACAGTTTACTCAAGACCATCTCTTACAACAAGCACAGTTTCCTGAAGACCATCTCTTACAACAAGCACAGTTTGCTGAAGACCATCTCTTACAACAAGCACAGTTTACTGAAGACCATCTCTTACAACAAGCACAGTTTCCTGAAGACCATCTCTTACAACAAGCACTGTTTACTGAAGACCATCTCTTACAACAAGCACAGTTTCCTGAAGACCATCTCTTACAACAAGCACAGTTTGCTGAAGACCATCTCTTACAACAAGCACAGTTTACTGAAGATCATCTCTTACAACAAGCACAGTTTGCTGAAGATCATCTCTTACAACAAGCACAGTTTACTGAAGATCATCTCTTACAACAAGCACAGTTTACTGAAGATCATCTCTTACAACAAGCACAGTTTACTGAAGACCATCTCTTACAACAAGCACAGTTTACTGAAGACCATCTCTTACAACAAGCACAGTTTGCTGAAGATCATCTCTTACAACAAGCACAGTTTACTGAAGATCATCCCTTACAACAAGCACAGTTTGCTGAAAATCATCTCTTACAACAAGCACAGTTTGCTGAAAATCATCTCTTACAACAAGCACAGTTTGCTGAAAATCATCTCTTACAACAAGCACAGTTTACTGAAGATCATCCCTTACAACAAGCACAGTTTACTGAAGACCATCTCTTACAAAAAGCACAGTTTGCTGAAGATCATCTCTTACAACAAGCACAGTTTCCTGAAGATCATCCCTTACAACAAGCACAGTTTACTGAAGACCATCTCTTACAACAAGTACAGTTTGCTTAAGATCATCTCTTACAACAAGCACAGTTTACTGAAGGCATAAATGTAAGAGATGGTCTTCAGCAAACTGTGCTTGTTGTAAGAGATGATCTTCAGCAAACTGTGCTTGTTGTAAGAGATGGTCTTCAGCAAACTGTGCTTGTTGTAAGAGATGATCTTCAGCAAACTGTGCTTGTTGTAAGAGATGATCTTCAGGAAACTGTGCTTGTTGTAAGAGATGGTCTTCAGCAAACTGTGCTTGTTGTAAGAGATGGTCTTCAGTAAACTGTGCTTGTTGTAAGAGATAATTTTCAGCAAACTGTCCTTGTTGTAAGAGATGGTCTTCAGTAAACTGTGCTTGTTGTAAGAGATGATCTTCAGCAAACTGTGCTTGTTGTAAGAGATGATCTTCAGCAAACTGTGCTTGTTGTAAGAGATGATCTTCAGTAAACTGTGCTTGTTGTAAGAGATGGTCTTCAGTAAACTGTGCTTGTTGTAAGAGATGATCTTCAGCAAAATGTGCTTGTTGTAAGAGATGGTCTTCAGTAAACTGTGCTTGTTGTAAGAGATGATCTTCAGCAAACTGTGCTTGTTGTAAGAGATGGTCTTCAGCAAACTGTGCTTGTTGTAAGAGATGATCTTCAGCAAACTGTGCTTGTTGTAAGAGATGGTCTTCAGTAAACTGTGCTTGTTGTAAGAGATGGTCTTCAGCAAACTGTGCTTGTTGTAAGAGATGGTCTTCAGTAAACTGTGCTTGTTGTATGAGATGATCGTAAGCAAACTGTGCTTGTTGTAAGAGATGGTCTTCAGTAAACTGTGCTTGTTGTAAGAGATGATCTTCAGCAAACTGTGCTTGTTGTAAGAGATGGTCTTCAGTAAACTGTGCTTGTTGTAAGAGATGATCTTCAGCAAACTGTGCTTGTTGTAAGAGATGGTCTTCAGCAAACTGTGCTTGTTGTAAGGGATGATCTTCAGTAAACTGTGCTTGTTGTAAGAGATGGTCTTCAGCAAACTGTGCTCGTTGTAAGAGATGATCTTCAGCAAACTGTGCTTGTTGTAAGAGATGATCTTCAGTAAACTGTGCTTGTTGTAAGAGATGGTCTTCAGCAAACAGTGCTTGTTGTAAGAGATGGTCTTCAGGAAACTGTGCTTGTTGTAAGAGATGGTCTTCAGCAAACTGTGCTTGTTGTGAGATATGATTTTCAGCAAACTGTGCTTGTTGTAAGAGATGATTTTCAGCAAACTGTGCTTGTTGTAAGAGATGATCTTCAGCAAACTGTGCTTGTTGTAAGAGATGATCTTCAGTAAACTGTGCTTGTTGTAAGAGATGATTTTCAGCAAACTGTGCTTGTTGTAAGAGATGGTCTTCAGGAAACTGTGCTTGTTGTAAGAGATGATTTTCAGCAAACTGTGCTTGTTGTAAGAGATGATCTTCAGGAAACTGTGCTTGTTGTAAGAGATGATCTTCAGGAAACTGTGCTTGTTGTAAGAGATGATCTTCAGCAAACTGTGCTTGTTGTAAGAGATGGTCTTCAGTAAACTGTGCTTGTTGTAAGGGATGATCTTCAGTAAACTGTGCTTGTTGTAAGAGATGATCTTCAGCAAACTGTGCTTGTTGTAGGAGATTATTTTCAGCAAACTGTGCTTGTTGTAAGAGATGATCTTCTGCAAACTGTGCTTGTTGTAAGAGATGATCTTCAGCAAACTGTGCTTGTTGTAAGAGATGATCTTCAGTAAACTGTGCTTGTTGTAAGAGATGATTTTCAGCAAACTGTGCTTGTTGTAAGAGATGATCTTCAGCAAACTGTGCTTGTTGTAAGGGATGATCTTCAGCAAACTGTGCTTGTTGTAAGAGATGATCTTCAGCAAACTGTGCTTGTTGTAAGAGATGGTCTTCAGCAAACTGTGCTTGTTGTAAGAGATGATCTTCAGCAAACTGTGCTTGTTGTAAGAGATGGTCTTCAGCAAACTGTGCTTGTTGTAAGAGATGGTCTTCAGCAAACTGTGCTTGTTGTAGGAGATGGTCTTCAGCAAACTGTGCTTGTTGTAAGAGATGGTCTTCAGCAAACTGTGCTTGTTGTAAGAGATGATCTTCAGCAAACTGTGCTTGTTGTAAGAGATGGTCTTCAGGAAACTGTGCTTGTTGTAAGGGATGACTATCGGGATCGGGTGGTCACGTTCACACATGAAATCGTATGCCAATTGCGTAGATCGATACTCATGTTGCTGATTCCCCTAACTGTTTGTTTATGACTCAATTATTTGCGTCACATAGTAGAGATAATGCTGCGATAAACAACAAACAACAGACATACGACTCACCGCAAGAATCATTTAGTTGCAAGGGGCGTAGCGTAGTCAGCTCAAAATTTACAAACAGAGACAATATTGTAATTGCGTTTATTTTTGTCAGCTTTGATCTTGATTGGAACATTGAATGCCCTATTACACAAAGCTTAGACAGGTCTAGGTATGAGTATGAAGCTACATTTCTTAAGCATGTCAGGAGCCGGTAACAGCGGGAACTGATTTGAAAACAACGTAAGGAAACTCAAAGACCTACACCTATAATCTACAGAAGACTGAGTATTATTACCATCAATTGTATGGGACAAGTTAGTGGTTGAAATCACAAGGGAGAACTGAATCCCTGTGTGACCACGATGCATGTTGTCCACGATTTGTATTGCTAAATCCCCAAATTCTTCAAAAAGACCGAAACACTTACACGATGTGTTCCATGGAACTGTCAGATCTCGCATCACTGTTTCAGTGTGCCAGCAGTTGATCAAGGCTTTCTCTGTGTACACAAACACACCCAAAATCTTGGACGTGCCCAAGAATCCTAACGCCATCCATTGCCTGCACGGCATCAAGTTCTTCAGCATGATGTGGATCATCTTGGGTCACACCTACCACTATGGCAAGTAGAATAAATGGGTAGTAATGGGTAGTCGGCTTGATGCAACATGGAGAGTTGGGCAGTCGGATTGGTGCAAGTAGGATAAATGGGTAGTCGGCTTGATGCGACATGGAGAGTTGGGCAGTTGGCTTGGTGCAAGTAGGATAAATGGGTAGTCGGCTTGATGCAACATGGAGAGTTGGGCAGTTGGCTTGGTGCAAGTGGGATAAATGGGTAGTCGGCTTGATGCGACATGGAGAGTTGGGCAGTCGGCTTGGTGCAAGTAGGATAAATGGGTAGTCGGCTTGATGCGACATGGAGAGTTGGGCAGTTGGCTTGGTGCAAGTAGGATAAATGGGTAGTCGGCTTGATGCGACATGGAGAGTTGGGCAGTTGGCTTGGTGCAAGTGGGATAAATGGGTAGTCGGCTGGATGCGACATGGAGAGTTGGGCAGTCGGCTTGGTGCTAGTAGGATAAATGGGTAGTCGGCTTGATGCGACATGGAGAGTTGGGCAGTTGGCTTGGTGCAAGTAGGATAAATGGGTAGTAATGGGTAGTCGGCTTGATGTGACATGGAGAGTTGGGCAGTTGGCTTGGTGCTAGTAGGATAAATGGGTAGTCGGCTTGATGCGACATGGAGAGTTGGGCAGTCGGCTTGGTGCAAGTTAGATAAATGGGTAGTAATGGTGGTCGGCTTGATGCGACATGGAGAGTTGGGCAGTCGGCTTGGTGCAAGTTAGATAAATGGGTAGTAATGGGTAGTCGGCTTGATGCGACATGGAGAGTTGGGCAGTTGGCTTGGTGCAAGTAGGATAAATGGGTAGTCGGCTTGATGCAACATGGAGAGTTGGGCAGTCGGCTTGGTGCTAGTAGGATAAATGGGTAGTCGGCTTGATGCGACATGGAGAGTTGGGCAGTCGGCTTGGTGCAAGTAGGATAAATGGGTAGTCGGCTTGATGCGACATGGAGAGTTGGGTAGTCGGCTTGTAAGACATGAAGAGTTGGGCAGTTGGCTTGGTGCAAGTTAGATAAATGGGTAGTCGGCTTGATGCGACATGGAGAGTTGGGCAGTTGGCTTGGTGCAAGTTAGATAAATGGGTAGTCGGCTTGATGCGACATGGAGAGTTGGGCAGTTGGCTTGGTGCAAGTTAGATAAATGGGTTGGTGAGACATGGAGAATTCGGTAGTCGGTTTCGTGTAAGACGGATAGTTGGGTATTAGGCTTAGGAAGTGGGCTGGTACATAAAGGAGAATTTGCTTTGGAGGAACTCCGAGAGACTTGTGGCCAGCGTGGTTCAATACACGTAGTTGACAGGCTGATCCCTCAAACGTTTTTTTAACCCACATTACAAGCATCATCACAAGCATCCATCCCATCACAAACATCCTATAACCCTTTGCTTTTAATAATTGTTGTTGATTAATGCAATGATGTCATTCACTGGAATTTGTTCAGGTAGTCGGCATGTTGCTGTGTAAGGCATAATACACTGAACATAAAAATAAACCCAATTTTCGAGAAAAAAATTAAATCTCATTAAAGTCAGTGTTCATGCCTATGTCTACTATTTAGATACTTGACTAAAAGCTAGAGCTGCGTTTCTTTTGATGTTCAGTATCTATAGCAAAAAATTCATCCCAGTCACACACGCGTCTCTGCTTTCATCTTTTCCAGAGAACCTGGTGGACGAAGAGAGGATGCACCATCTCTTCTATATGCAGGGAATCACTTCTACCGGCTTTGCCGTGGATACATTCTTCATGTTAAGGTTAGAGTTCACATACAACTCTAAATCAACACTACTTCACGTATAGCCAGACAAGCCTTATTTAGATGTTAGAGGTGCGTACACTCTTCCATGGGGCCGATAACATACTGATCTCCCTTACATGAACACCCAAACCCCTCGTTGCCAAATACAGCAATGCCTTCAATGGCCTACGCCTGTTCTAAAGGTCATGGTAGTAAAGGTAACCCTGGAAAACATGTATACTGAGTCAAAAAAGAAACTTCACAAAATGTATTTTTTAAAAATAATGAATATTTTTTCTCTTATGATACATATATGTATCCGAAATGGGATCCCTATCTTTCGACTCCTGAAAAACGTTAGGAAAACCCACTCAAACCCATCCATTCTTCGTGACGTTAGTTGTCAAATGACGTTAGTGCCAACTCAGGTTTTGCACGTGCAGTCGATCACGTGATATTCGTATCGACTTTTTCTTCATTTGCACGTGTTTGCATTGGGCTCAAGAATTAAAAAAAACACACTTTAAACCACAGTTTAAACCACTAACGGTTTAAATGACACGATTGTCAAATGTGCAACGTGAACGTGCGACGTCACGGACAGAAGACCGCCAAATCGTCCTACGTCACCTACGTGACAGATTTCTGCCAGCTACACGAATCAGGGCTGAGATGTTTAGAGGTCGACTGTCCTCACAGGCCATTCGAAATCAGTTGTGGGCTGCCAATCTCTATTCTCGACGTCCATATCTTGGGCCAATACTGACGCCGTTTCATCAACGTCAACGTCTAAAGTCACCCCAATGGACCCAGAGTGACTGGAATCGACTCGTCTTTAGCGATGAATCCAGGTTTACCCTCAGATTCGCGGACGGCAGGCAAAGAGTCTGGAGACGACGATGTGAACGGTATGCCCAGTGTTGTGTACAGGAAGTCGACGGGTGGAAGCTTGTGGGGTGCATTCTGTAGGAAGAACCGTTCCCGACTTCTGGTCATCCGTGAAACCTCACAGCTGTTGCTTACCGCGACCAGGTGCTCACCCCTGAACTCGTTCCTTTTATGGCGGCTCATGGCCAAGGTCTACAGTTACAGCATGATAATGCTCGGTCGCATACCGCGATGTTGACACGAAATTTCCTTCAAATTGCTGGAATCAACGCCATGGACTGGCCATAGAGGTCCCCTGACTTTAATCCAATACAGCACGTTCGGGATGCACTTGGGAGACAGGCTTCGTGTTCTTAGGAACCAACCTCAGAATTTGCAGGAACTTGGCGCTACCTTCCAAGAGCAATGGAGCACAATCACCAACCACGTGTTCCAGCCATCAGGCAGTCGATGAGTAGACGGTGTTTGGCAGTGGAGAATGCGTGGGGTGGCCATAAATAATACTGAACTGAGAAATTTCGAATTTTTATTCTTGTGAGTTGACATTCTGTGTACCCATGTTTTGGAACGGCGGTGTAGCCTAATAAAACTGATTGTGGCACTGTCAGTGTATCGAGTACATCACGCAGATCTCAGTAATGAAAAATTAACAATTTAACCATCTTATCATCTCTTGTTCTTTTATAGTGCCCTTAAGAAAGAATGTGAAGTCTGCTTTTTGACTCAGTATATTTAGTCCACCCTGTACACACCTGTGCCGCGTTGTTTGAACTAGCTGTTTGGAGAGATCAAGGTAGGACTGGGAACGTTTCTCTGCAAACGTGCGCAACCTTCCATTCTGTCTGCAAATGCAAAGTGCAAACATTTAAGCTGTCTCGATAACCAGACATCGATACACAGTACTACGATTCTCCAGAACATCGGCAGCTATAGTCAAAGACACAGTCAGAGACACAACACGTCACGTCCTGCGATGATTCTGCGCAACACAATTCCTAAGGTTTTTGACGTCTGCGCCGCGGCACATCACTTAGAAGATAGAGCTACTCTGTTTTCACTTCTGCGGCCCTTTATTTAAAACCGCTAAATGTAATTAAAAAATCGAGCGCGTTAGCGTAGGGAATTGGTGACTATAATTAACGATCCTTAAACTGATATTTAAGTACGATTTAAATGAGCTCTCAGCCAATCCGAATCGCGTATCACACAGCGTCCTGATAGGATGTGCTGCATAGCGTTCCACTGGTCAATGATTGCTAGCCAGTTGTTGGGTAATAAGGGGGTGTAATCCTTTACGTTTTGTGTTACCTACACAGCTGTACATGTCTTGCCTCCTAAGGTTGGCTGACCCTGAACGGCAGGGTAGTAAGGGGAAGTAACCCTGTAAGAAAAGTATTTTCTCGTCTCCAGCGGTCTTCTGATCTGCTTCCTGACCTTGAAGGATCTAGAGAAGAGGCCTGTCAGCTGTGGCTACATGGGGATGTTCTACTTTCACAGATATTGGCGGTAAGGGTTATATGAAGGTCGGAATTAGGTGCCTGGCCCTGAGAGTGTGGGTGCGAATCCTGGATGTGGACCCACCAAAAGTACTACAATCTGTACTTTAATGACAAAGTGTAATCCAACATGTGTTCCTTGTGTATTGGGCATTCAAGAAGTTGAGTGAGTCATAAATGAAAGACACAGCCTTATGGATTACAACTACTTGTTTATTAGGTTGAGCGACGTTTCGATGTAGACTCTTAGATTCACATTTAGCTTGAACACGATGTAAGAATCTACATCGAAACGTCGCTCCTCAACGTAATAAACAAGAAGTTGTAATCCACAAAGCTGTATGTTTCATTTCCAACATGTGTTATATTTCGTAAATTTTAAATGGGAGCCGTGTCAGTTCATACTTATCAGAGGGGTACGCAAAGTCCATGGTCCAGACTACCAGTTGTATGACATCTATGTTTTTTGAAACCCGGTGTCTGAGTGGGTTAGACGGCTGACTTTGAGTGCTTTAGATGCCTGGCTCTGAAATAAAGGGTTTCATTTAAACCCAGTGTGGTATTCAACCCAACTATAAACCTATGATCTGCACTGGGAAAGTGCAATCCCAAACATGCCCTTAAACAAGTAAAACGCATAATTATACTAAATCCAAGGACGAACCTAATGATGAAGAGAAACTATGGTACTTCTTCTCATATGCATCGGCATTGGCTCGTGGTATGCTCACAAACTGGAATATCCCCTTCTGTCTTAATGGTATATAATATATGTTATATCTGCATCGATTAAGTAATCAGTGGTGACATGTCTGCAACAGCCTGACCCCCATCTACATGATCGTCATGATGGCGTTCTCGTGTCTGTACCAATACTTGGGAGAGGGGCCTCTCTGGCCGGCAGAGTTACCGGCGGCGGACAACTGTAAGCGGTACTGGTGGACCAACCTCCTCTACGTCAACAACCTCATCCACGTGGACAACCAGGTGGGTGTTGACCCCACCCAGGGCTGTTACGTTTGTGCACAGTAACAGTTGAACTGTATCGTGTATACCGAACAGCAAAGGAAACGCAACTGTTTTTATTTTATTTTATTTTTTTTGTCAAGTGTTTACATAGAAGGCATAAACATGAACGCTTACGTTTATGAGATTTCTTTTTTTCCTCTAAAACTACGTTTCTTTCGCTGGTCAGTATATTTGACGAGATACCCTTGGTCATGGGAAACTTCGAGTTATCCAAAGTGATTCGAGTGATTGAGGTGGCGATGCATGAAGCCCAGCAGGATCTGCCACGGTAAAAACGGTTCCTGGTCTTGCTCAATGTGGCTGCTTTAATTCAGCATGTATTTTACGGAAGCGTATTAAGGCCACGCTTTTCAGTCTCATTATCTGCTATGTAGGAGATACTATCTCCTACGTAGTACTTAATATCTCCTACGTAGGAGATACTAAGTCCTACGTAGGAGACACTGACACCAAAAAAATTCACCGTGGCCCTGCTACGCTTCCGTACAAACATGACCAAGATCATTTTGCGATAACCTGTACTTAGCACTGATATTTCGTCAACAGCGATAGATTAAGGATTCATTTTGAGATTTCTAAAAACGAATATTCAATGTTAAGTTGTAAGATGGAACAAACAAGAAAAGGCTCGTTGGTTTTTTTTTCATTCATGTCACAGTAACCCAATTATGTGAATCACTGGATTGTATGGACCACATTCAACTATCTTACTTACCACTATCGCGCAGCTGCAATACCGTTGATTGTGGCGTTAACACCAAGCACAACGCAGGTTTTAGAACTGTTTTGTAGGGGAATACATTTATGTCAGGTACTGTATATGACCTTTCCCTCCACAGTGCATGGAATGGACGTGGTACCTGGCTGTTAACATGCAGTTCTTCATCATCTCACCATTCTTCATCTTCCTCCTTCATCGGTTAGTAGTTTCTGAGTGAATTTACGTTTACGCCGCTAGTTGCAACAGTTCAGCAAAGTTAAGGAGGGGCAACAGTGAAACGTACTTCACTTTCAGCGAATAGTTCACGCGAAAGAAAATATATTAAGCAAAAGGAATCATAGTTAGGAATCATAAATCTTACATGGATATGTTTAAAACAATATTCCCAAACATATTCAAGAATCTCTAATGTTTCGATGAGTTATGCACCAGTTCAGTATCCTCCATTTTATAGACCCGTAAAAATCATGGTTAGAATTGATCTTCAGCAAGCCATGCTTGTAGCAAGAGGCGATTCGGGTGGTCAGACTCACTGACTTGGATCAGACATGTCATCGTAGATCGATGCACGTGTTGTTCATCTCTGGATTGTCTCGTCCATACTCGAGTCGGACCATTTACAGACCTCCGTCCTGTCTTTGGAACATTGCTGAGTGCGGCGTTACACAACCAACCATGGACACATGGTATAAGATCATGTTTCCCTCTTATCCCAGCATCCCTGTTGCTGGTATCCTGGCAACCATGATAACGATGTTCGCCGGGATTGGCTCTTCTTTCGCGATGGAATACAAGTACGGCGGGGACATGCTCAGGTGAGCAACGGTGAACTCAATTAGCGACACGAAACTAGATAAAAAGAAGGCATATCTTAGAGTCTTTGAATGTCATTTAGAAGTGATTCGCATAAAGGCAAGAATTTTACGGATGTCGACTTCTTTATTGTGATGGGCACGATGTTTCGAAGTATAGTCAGGTGAATGAACAAATTACGAAATTGACAGCAATACATGTACATGTGAAAACAACAACAGCTGGGGGAGAAAAAATGAAACTGATAGTTCATTGGAACAAAATTGGTAGATGGACAAGTGGAAGTGTGGAAGTCGGACATTGCTGATCCAGCCATGACTGATGAGACCTGTTTCAACTTGGATTAAAGAGCACAAAACATCTGTGAACGAATCAGATTTATAGTCATCTCTTGTGGAAAGCACAGTTAAGAGTCCTGACCATACCATCACTGGTTACGCCTTGTTACACCTAGGTTGTCTTTGGCATAATCTGCGTGATGATTCAAATCTTCGAACAATAGAGTGTAACTCTGTAGAGGTCCTTTCTCCGTGATGCTGTTATTGAATTCATTCCCAGCCGAACATAGAGAATCACCGTGCCTATCGAGATTTTTTTTAAAAATGTAATTTAAAACGATTTTAATATCTACATTCATTTTGACTTAAAGTCCGATAGCAGGTTATGTCAGATTATTGATTCAGGTCTCCGACGTGAATGTAGTGACCCTAATGCACACAAATATGAAATATTTATATCTCCAACATCATCTTACTCTTGTGGTAATAACTGTAAAGACTCTGCTCATTATTCTTTTTCATGTACTCGTTACAAATATATACCTAAAATCATGTGTTTTTATATCAAAGGGTATGACCTAAAATCAGTTTTGTTTGGAAACCAAAGCTGTCCCACAATAATAAACAAGGTACTTATTATTTCAGTGCTATCGTTTATAAATTTAACTACCAATTTTGATCCAAAATATTTTATATGACATGAGCCGTTTAAGAATGACTGGTTTTATTTCTCGTTTTTTGCAACATTTATATACATTTATATCATTCACATTGGACATTCATCATGACATGCTTGCTCTTGTCTCCATTGTTTCCCGGAGCGGTATTCATATAAGCTTTTGCTTGTTTACCAATCCGGTTTCTTTCAGTGGGAAAAAATATGTTTAAATCACATCACCTACGGGGCTATCCAGTCTCCACTTCGAGACATGGAAGTAAAGGGGCATTCTCAAAGATTTCCCTTGACTCACTTCTAGTTTTCACGTGGTTGAAACTGTAAGTAATGACACTTATGTCTATTGGTCATGTGGTAATTTTCAGGATTGAAGTATGAAAGCTAATTCTTTGACAAGCGTTCTTTTAAACTATGACATGGTGTGACAATGGAGTCAGTTGAGTGCCCAGCAGTGATCAAGTGTTTGTACCTGAAAGGTCACACACCAGATGAGATCTTTGATGAAATGAAAGCACCTTACTGAAGGATGTGCCTTCGTATGACGTAGTTAAACACTTGCAACCCCGGTTTAAATGTGGTCGAACATCTGTGGAAACTGCTCCCATTCCTTGCTGACCTCATTCAGCCATTGATAAAGACACTGTCCGTCAAGCGGAGACTGTCATTATGGAAGATTGTCGTTTAACTGATTGCCAGTTAGCCCGTGATGATAGTTGCGTGAAACAATGGGAGAAAAGTGTACCTCTTGGTGGTTGCTATGGAGAGACGGATCAATAAGTGTGCCAAGTTTTGTTCCTATAAGTCCACTGTGAGTTAGTCAGGGGACATCTTTTGTGAAAGCCCCTCGAATCTACAGTTGATATATGTGCACGGAATTATATGTAATCACTGACATAATTAAGTTATGAAACATGGTCCATGTGGAAACTGATCTGTGAAAAATATCAATCAACAAAAGAAATGGTCCTTATTGACAGTATGAATTTTTATTCGGTAATGTCATGTTTTGATTGGCGTACAGGCAGAGGGAGCATCCCCATTACTGGACGAACGTGTACAGCGTCCCCTGGACTCGTGTCGGCGCCTACTGTGTCGGCGTCCTCCTCGGCTACATCATCTTCAAAAGCAAGAAAGGAACGCTGTCTAACGTAATCATCGGGTTGATTAAACACTAAGCTGAATGGATTTGATTGGAAGCATATAATACCAGATATATTGTAGATTTTAACAGGTTATGAATACGTTTCCTTATAATTATAGTTTCTTTTTATGAAAAAACAAAACAAAGAAAAACAGTCCATTTTTGGATTTGCGAATTATATACCGAATTGACAGGGATTTTGTGGGGGGTTTGGGGTTTTTTTTGTTTTTTTTTTTGTTTTTTTAATTAAAATTTTCTATTTACCTATCATGTGATCGACGAGAGAGAATCAGTTGTAGGGGAGCACAATATCCAGTTGTGTCATGACGTCAGAGTATCCGAGTAACTTGACGTCATGTTTGTCCGAGAATTATGAAAGTGACAGACATGTTGAGTTTTTTTAAAACATAACTGAGTTTATGTTCTACAATGTCGATAAACGTTATTTATCATACTGTTCATTGAACGTATGGTTTGTGTGAGATCGGATAATTCCTGTCAAAAGGTGAAAACATTCTGCCATTTCGCAGTACTGAGCTGTGTTCGTAGTTGTGGTCCACATATGCATCAAATACCGTTCACCATGCTGTGTATTGCTCGCAAAAGCATCCCAAAATGTGTTTGTGAACGTTTGCTGGAAAAAAATGAATCAGTGAACTGAATTAATGCTCACAATGACAACAAGACACAAGTTCATTCGCGTGTCGAATTTCTTTCATCAGTGTTCAAGCTTAATCGACCTCTGTATACTTTACATAGGTTTAATGCATTTCCTTACTTTTTCACCTGCGTGTCTTTAGAGTATATAACCAGGTCATTTATATATACACTTACCGATGTCAAATTGGTCCTTAAACTGTTAACTAAATAATTATTAGTGACGCAGCTGAAGGTCGTAATGTAATTACAGAACAGTGGAAGCTGTCTAAACTGGCACTCATCAGGACTGAAGAAATACATGTAATCCAGTGTAGACAATGTGACGGATTGTACAACTGATGATAATTGTACGATCAACGGACGGGACTGAGATTTTAATGCCGATGTTGACACTTTGCTGGATTTGACAATGCCGCTTTTGACAGCTTCCACTGTGTAGTGAAATGATATGAATACAGTGGCATGGTTTAGTCAAGAAATTCACTGCAGTCCGTTGATTTGTGACAGCTGTTCTCTCTATCAGTGTGAACACATGAACCTCAACCCGTTTTGAGGTGTTAAACATTCTTTTTTCTTTGTGTGTGTTACATGGCGCCAAGACTCAATCAACAACAAACACTGGTGGTTTAATCCCCTCCGCGTCGTTAAAAAACGGAAAAATAACTTACTTAACCGAGCAAAACCCGTATATTCTAGTAGGAAATGCACATGGCGTAGTGACATAGCCTTCACAAATCTTGAAACTTCGCAATTACGCAGTGGTACTGAAGCTATTTACACTGAAATTCTACAGAGTAATGATTTCCGTTGTTTTGATATATATTGTATATGTATAGGTTGTGTTTGTAGACTAAAGCTCTGATTGGCTGGATTCTGACGTTCGCAGTGGGTCCGACGTTGTGTTTCGTCAGGTACGACTTCAGCGTAGATGGCAAGGACCCTTGGCCGAGGTGGGGAATGTCAGTTTATGAATGATTCGGGAGGCCGCTTTGGGCGATGTGTGTTGCCTGGATCGTCTATGCGAGTCACAATGGAAAATGGGGTACGTAATGCTCTGTAGAATAACTATTCATTTGAATACGACATTATGTAATCACAACTCAGATCGTATTGTTTAACGGGGAACAAATCATTATCATGCAACTATTTTAGTTTGTGTGATCCAGTGATCAACATTATGAGCATTGATCGACGCAACTGGGATATGATGATTGTTCAGGAGAAGGAACGGTGTTTGTGAACGTAGAGTATTCTCCTGCGTTTTGTTTCTGAAATACGAACATTCGCGAAAACACTCTTGACTTCGTGAAACACGTGGAGTTGAGCCTGCACGTGTTTTTTTCCCCCGATAGCAGTTTTCAATACAGTTTGGTAGAACTTCGGACGGGAGCGGTCGTGTTTTTGACGACTCCTTCCATGTTGTATCTGTTAGATTGGCGAGCAGTTTAGTTTTGATAGAACACTGCGTAACAAAAATGGTAGCAGAGCGTGGTTGTTAAGTTTAATGTTGTGTTATATCTGGGAATAGGGCTCAGTTCGCACGTTAGTGGTTGTTGTTGTGCGGACGCTTATTAAGGTAAGTTTGATTGAAGTTAGGTAGTAAACAATTGTACTGTGATTAGATCACTATTAGTTAGTGAATCATACACACTGAAACATGTCACAAACAGGACCAAAACAGATTAACCATGACGGCCGTGACTATGTAACCGAGATAGCAGAACTTAAACGCAAAAAGGCTACAGCGAAATCTGCATTTACTAAAGCAACCAATAGACTTGAGAGACTTATTGATGAACAGAATGTTCAGAACCGGAGAGAAATCAGAAATGCAATTGACATGGTTAATGATTATCAGCTTCGGGCTATCGAAATATGTGTGTCGTTGTCTGTAACATTTCAAAGAATAGGAGATAGAGATAACATGACAAAAGTTACAGACGAGATTACCCAAATGGAAGTAATTGGGAATGGAGTACAAGAACGAGCTCAAGAGTGTTTGAGAGCTAGGTCGGATGCGAGCTCATTTAGCAGTGGTAGAACTGGAATATCTAGATTGTTTAGGGTTGAAAAAGGAAAGTATATTCCTGTTGTCAATTCTCACAAACAGCAAGTGGAACCACAGTCTAGGCTAATTGATGCTAACTCAGGTCAGATGTCACAAGTCAATGCAATTGATTTAGGTCAGTTGAATAGGCCGGAAACCCCTACACAAGAACATGTTAGGCACACAGCTTCCCAAGAAAATGTAGCGACGAGCAGTTACAATTTGGGAAATGATATGTGGAGGCAATTGAGACGCGTTTCCATTCCTACTTTTTCGGGTGATGTCAAACAGTATGAAGGTTTTAAAGCGGCTTTCATGGCTTGTGTACACAAGGCTCCAGCTACATCTGAATATAAGCTCTTACAGTTACGTCAGTACATCACTGGGGACGCAATGAAAGTCATTCAAGACTTGGGTCATAGTGCGGCTGCATATGACGTAGCACTGGATAGATTGGAGAGGAAATATGGTGGCAAAAGACGCCAAGTTACCTTACAGTTGGAAGAAGTGTCCAACTTTAGGCCCATTCGTCCTGGCAATGTTAGGGATATTGAGAGGTTTGCAGACATGCTGGACATGGTCGTGATCAATCTTAGAGATACTGACAGGCTAGAAGAGTTAGGCAGTGGAGCATTATACAATCAGTTACTAAAGAAAATGACAGTCCATGTTAACTGATTATCACAGATGGGTATTTGACCGAGAACGCCAAGAGTCAGTGGAAACACTGCGTGAATGGGTGTTGCAAGAGGCTGAATTTAGTGTTATGGCATCAGAAACATTGCATGGTCTATCCCAGAAGGGAAAGACTATAGCTAGAGGTCAGAGCAAATCAGGTTCGTTCTTTGGTGATCGACAGACTGACATGAGAGTTCAGTGTGCTCTCTGTAAAAACAGTCATCACATTTGGAAGTGTAAACAATTCAAGTTGATGAGCGTTCCCGATAGATGGGAAACTGCTAAAAAATTAAACCTTTGCTTCAGATGTCTTGGCACTAACCACCAGGCTAAAAGTTGTAATCGTAGAATCACATGTGGAATAGATAACTGTGCTGCATCACATAACAGGTTTCTTCACTCGACAAAACGATGTGAAGCTACAGAAACTAAAAAGCAAAAACAGCATGACACACAGTCTCCACCTGTAGTTACAATGTCCTCATCTGAATCCAGCAGGTCAACGTTGCTGTCACTGAGGACAGTGCCAGTAGTTCTTAAGAATGGAAACAAAAGAATTATTGTTAATGCACTATTAGATGATGCCAGTACACAGACTTATATCAACAGGGATGCAGCCTTAGAATTAGGCTTATCTGGTCCTTCACAAAAAGTTTCTGTTAATGTCCTCAATGGGCAACATGAAATGTTGGACACCATGTCAGTTCAGGTTGGCATAGAGAGTTTGGATGGATCAGTTAATACTACAATATATGCCTTGACAACAACTAGGGTTACTGGACAGATGCAAGTTGTTGATTGGCGTAAGTATGCAGGTAGGTGGAAACACATTTAAAACATTGATTTTCCTATGGTTAAGTCTCCTCATATCATAGATCTCCTTATTGGCATGGACTATCTTGAACTACATAGGTCCTATCAGGATATCATTGGTAAAGAAGGTGATCCAATAGCACGACTGACTCCCTTAGGGTGGACCTGTGTTGGTAGAATACCAGGATTCAGAGATGTTCGTCACAATGCAGGCACATATTTCACAGACAATAGGGAAATTGAGTTGAGTTCAATGTTACAGAAACTCTGGGAAGTTGATGACGTTCCGTCTGTCACATCAACCCTTACCAAGGATGATGAATCTGTCTTAGCATCTGTGAAAGACACAGTCAAGTTTGAAAATGGCCCATATCAAATTGGCATTCCTTGGAAGGAGAGTGTGAGTCCTTTACCAGACAACTGGGATATAGCTTACAAACGCCTCTGTAACACAGAGAAGACGTTATCAAAGAATGAACAGGTTGCTGTAACCTATGATGGTATCATATCTCATTATGTTGAGAAAGGTTACATTGAAAAGGTGTCTCTTGATGAAAACAATTCATCACGTGGATGGTATTTACCCCATTTTCCTGTCGTGCGTCCAGATAGGGAAACCACGAAAGTCCGAATTGTCTTTGATGCATCCGCAAAATGTGAAGGCGTATCACTGAATGACACTATTCACCAAGGTCCCAAACTACAAGGTGATCTCTTTCAGATATTGCTTCGCTTTAGAAGATACCCAGTAGCCATAGTATGCGACATTGCAGAAATGTATCTTCAGATAGAAATGTTGCCAAAAGACAAGTCATTCTTTCGATTTCTTTGGAGATCAAACAATCAGAATGAGAGACCAGATATTTACCAGTTCTCGCGAGTAGTATTTGGAGTCAATGCTTCTCCGTTTTTACCTCAGTACATCACACAAGAACATGCCCGACGATTTCAAGACACTTTACCAAAAGCTGCTGAAACTGTGTTAAAATCGACGTACATGGATGACAACATAGACTCTGTTAGAAATGGGTTGGAAGCCATTGAGCTGTATGAACAGCTTTCGGAGTTGTGGGGAAATGCAGGAATGTGTGCAAGAAAGTGGCTAAGCAATTCTCCTGAAGTCTTGCAGAGAGTTCCAATAGAAAACAGAGCTACTGAAGTTGATCTTGGTAGAAACGAGTTGCCTACTGCTAAAACACTTGGTCTGACGTGGGTTGCTAAAGATGATGAGTTCAGCTTTCATAATACCAATGCACACAACAATTGGATACTTACAAAGAGAGGTTTTCTTAGAGAATTGGCTAAGGTTTTCGATCCATTGGGATTTGTGGCACCATTCATCATCACAGCAAAAATCTTAATGCAGGAAATCTGGCTTAAAGGCTTAGATTGGGATGAAGAGCTTCAAACTGATTTGAAACAAAAAGCATTGCTTTGGCTCAGCCAATTGAAAGAATTAGAAAGTGTTACCATTCCAAGGTGCTTGCAATTCAGTTTGGATATTGAAAACAGGAGATTGCATGTGTTCGTTGATGCATCAGAAAAAGCATATGGGGCAGTTGTATATAGTGTGACTACCTATCAAAATGGGACAAAGACCAGTCGATTAACAGCATCAAAAAGTCGGGTGGCACCTCTAAAATCAGTCAGCTTTACTCGAATGGAGTTGGTGGCGGCAGTATTAGGAGTCAAGTTGATCTTGCCTGTTCTTAAAGCTCTTGAAATGAATATTGCTGCTGTGACACTTTGGACAGATAGTCAAAAAGTGTTGTGTTGGATAAAAAACCACAGTCGCAAGTTCAAAACATTTGTAGCCAATCGTGTAGCTTTCATCCAAGAATACACCACTCCTAGTCAATGGAAGTATGTTCCTTCCCTTCAAAATCCATCAGATGTTCTGTCCAGGGGTGCAACAATTGCTGATCTTAAAGGCAAAGCATGGATGTCAGGGCCTGACTTTCTGGAAGATGTAGCTGATGAACCAACACAAACTGTGATCACACCAGCATCAGATGATTGTGAAGTGAAAATGCCTAGAAAAATGAAAAGGCAGTCATATACATTAGTGACATCTGACTGGTGTTGGCGGCTTGATGCAAGGAGACATTCAGATTGGCAAAAACTCCAAAGGATTACTGCATGGGTTTGTAGATTCGTGAACAACAGTAGGTCTGAACTAAGTTTGAGAATCTCTGGAGAACTTACTTATGAGGAGCTTCTTGATGCAGAGATCTATCACATAAGCCGTGCACAAAGGGAAGAATTTAACAAGGAAGTCTCCGCTCTGGAAAATAGAAACCAGTTGTCGACAAGCAGTAAACTCCTTGGACTTGGATCCCATGCTTGATGAAGATGGGTTGATCAGATGTAGAGGTAGATTGCAACATGCCAAGTTTTTACCATTTGATGCAAAGTTCCTTATAGTATTACCAAGGAGAAACTGGGTAACAAAACTGATAGTGAAAAAATGCCATGAAGATGGAAAGCACATCATTGGTACAAACCAGATTCTTGCATTACTATCTGCACGTTACTGGATCATATCTGCTCGCGAAGAAATCCGTGAATATGAAAAGGAATGTCCATGGTGTCACAGAGTCAAGGCGAAGCCTATTGTGCAGATTATGGCTCCACTTCCACAGGTTAGACTGAAGTACTCGTTACGGGCGTTTGATCAAACTGGTGTTGATTTTGCAGGACCTTTCATGACAATACAAGGTAGAGGAAAACAAAGAGTTAAGCGCTATCTTTGTCTTTTCACATGCCTGGCAACGAGAGCTGTGCACTTGGAAATGGCATATTGTCTTGACAGCGACTCATTCCTAAATGCCTTTTACAGGATGGTAAACCGCAGAGGCTTGCCTAGTGTTGTGGTGTCAGATAATGGAACAAATTTTACAGGAGCTGTCAAAGAGTTGAAACTACTTGTAGACCAACTTGATAGAAATCATATCCAAAGTTCATTGGCAAATCGTGGAGTTTCAAGTCTTTGAATGTCATTTAGAAGTGAAAATACATAAGAATGAAGATTTTTATGGATATCAACTTCTTTATGAGAGAACACAGCGTTTCGGAGTTAATGCTTACTCCTTCACCTGATGAAGGAGTAAGCATTAACTCCGAAACGTTGTGTTCTCTCATAAAGAAGTTGATATCCATAAAAATCTTCATTCTTAAATCGTGGAGTTGTTTGGAAATTCAACCCACCATATGCTCCGCATTTTGGTGGCAGTTTTGAAGCAATGATCAAGGCCTCAAAAAGAGCTATATATGCAATCTTAGGCAATAGTGACATTACTGATGAAGAACTTATCACTGCCTTTACTGGCGCTGAATCATTGATCAATTCAAGGCCTTTAACTTACCAAAGCACACATTCAAATGATGACGTTCCACTTACACCAAATCATTTTCTTCACGGTCAGTGTGGTGGAAACTTTGCTCCTGAGTCAGTTGATTATGCAGAATTCAGCCCAAGGAGACGGTGGCGAAGAGTCCAAGAACTTGTACACCACTTTTGGAAACGGTGGATGTCTGAATGGCTTCCTTCTCTACAAGTAAGGAAGAAATGGTTTACACCAAGTCGTGATCTTGAGGTTGACGATGTTGTTGTGGTTATTTCCCCGCAATCACTAAGAGGGAGCTGGATCACAGGACGAATCATAAAGACATATCCAGGCAGAGATGGGCACGTTTGAGTTGTCGACATACAGACGAATCAAGGCGTTATGACAAGACCAGTGACAAAGGTGTGTCCACTTGAATGGAATGTGTCAGAAACCAACACCGAAGAATGCTTCAGGAAACGGACAGGAGGTCAACAGGAGGATTCAAGGAGCGGATAGAGGAGCGTAAGAAGGATTCAAGCAGCAGAGGAATTCATAGAGGAGCAGCAGAAGGATCCAAGAAACAGGATTCATGGAATTAAGTGAAACATAATTTGTGTGGAATATTCAAACATTAAGGACTATTGATGGAAGAATTCAAGAATTCATGGATGGAGGATTTAAAGAACAATTCAGGGATGGACGATTCGATGGAATCGAAGCCAGGACATAATCATTAAAGGGAAGTATTCAATTGACTGTATATTGACATGTTTTTTTCTTTTCAGGAGATAAACTGTTTTGTGGCATTGAACAGTATACTTAACGAAGTGTTATGAACAGACTTGCATTTTTTCCATTTCCAGGACTGGATATTACAAGAACTTTCTTTCAGGATGTGTTTCTTTGTATTTAAGGAAGTGTGTGGACTTTCTGAAGTTTAGTTGCGTCATTGTCACATATATTTATATATTATGTACTGTTTTTGTGATTGATTCGTTCATTTGAAATGGACCCGTGAAGGTCCCGGGGTAGAATAACCCATGCTTGCCATAAAAGGCGACTGTGCTTGTCGTAAGAGGCGACTAACGGGAGGATCGGGTGGTCAGACTCGCTGACTTGGTTGACACATGTCATTGGTTCCCAGTTGTGCAGATCGATGCTCATGTTGTTGATCACTGGATTGTCTGGTCCAGACTCGATTATTTACAGACCGCCGCCTTATAGCTGGAATATTGCTGAATGCGACGTAAAAGTAAACTCACTCATTTGAAATGATAGACTTGGATCTATCATTTGTAGGGGGGAATGTTCAGGAGAAGGAACGGTGTTTGTGAACGTAGAGTATTCTCCTGCGTTTTGTTTCTGAAATACGAACATTCGCGAAAACACTCTTGACTTCGTGAAACACGTGGAGTTGAGCCTGCACGAGTTTTTCCCCCGATAGGAGTTTTCAATACAGTTTGGTAGAACTTCGGACGGGAGCGGTCGTGTTTTTGACGACCCCTTCCATGTTGTATCTGTTGGATTGGCGAGCAGTTTAGTTTTGATAGAACACTGCGTAACAATGATTGAATATGGTTTTGCGCCGCTTTTAGCAATATTATAGCAATATCACTGGTAGGGGACACCAGGAAAAGGCTTCACACAGTGTATCCATCAACGCTAACCCACCGCCCTGGTATAAGATGACATGTGTCAACCAAGTCCACGACACTGACAACCCAATCCTGTTAGTCGCCTGTTTCGACAAGCATGGGCTACTGAAGACCCCAAGAAATATGGCAAACACGTTTCCTGGAATGGCGAAGAGCGATGTCTTACCAGAGAAAACGAATACTTCGCCCCGGCCTTTAGCTCCAAAGTGTCTGATAATACGGAATTGATATTTACGTGGATAGCATTCGTTTGTACCAACCACGGGGACTAAAATATTTCATCGATCTAAAGTCGAAGAATATGTGACATTGACACCTTGACCATCATCATAACACCTTAAACAAATGTCGCATTGCAGTGTTAAAGAAAGAACGTCAATAAGACGTGTCAAGGCAAATGACAAAACATCGCCACTGAGAGTATCTTTAATATCAGGGACATTTAAGGAACAAACTTTAATCAATCAATGTTCTGGCCAAATTTAGTGAGTGAGTGAATTTAGTTTTACGCCGCACACAGCAATCTTCCAGCTATATGGCGGCGGTCTGTACATACTCGAGTCTGGAACTCAGACAATCCAGTGATCATCAGCATGAGCATCGATCTGCGCAAATGGGATAGAATGGCGTGTGTCAACCAAGTCGGCGACCACCCGCTCCCGTTCTTCGCCTCTTAGGACAAGCATGGGTTGCTGAAGACAAATTATACCCGGATCTTCACGGGCAGACGAACTTTAAACCAGCAAACAGCAACAATGATGATGGCAACGCAATACGAAATGATATCTCTTAGATTTGTTCAATTCGAAGTAGTTTGTAATTGACTCTGACATCGCTGACATGAAAGGATCCCGTTGTCCAAGGCGACGTGCAGAGTTGCATCTCTTTCACAATGCAGAAACCGGTTATCGTGAGTTCAGTACTCAGATTTGCCGTGATTATGAAGCCAGAGTTAAAACAAATGGATGAAAAAAGAAGGGAAAACAAAGGCATGAATCAGAATGAAAACCTAACAAGCACTTCAGCGAGAACTTAATTTCATGCTGGATATGCCATGCAGCAAGGTCAAGGTCACAACGATATCCTATTCTTCCGGTTACAGGCATCATCAGCAACATCCTGTCCTTCAGCGGCATCATCCCGCTGTCGAGGCTGACATATGCCGCCTACCTCATCCACCCCGTCATGATGATTATCTATGTCTTCGGCAGAAAGTCCCTCATCTACATCAGCGACTACGACATCGTGAGTGACACATGTTGTGTTATTGTGACAGTAACTGAAGTTATGACGACAATACGGAAGTGATGAAAGCAAAAGCTATAGTTACTGTAGCAGTGCTTGGTAAAATAGTAGTAGAAGTCGTAGCAACAGTAGCAACAGCAGCCATTGCAGCAGTAGTCGTAGAATTCAGTGTAAGAGGTGGTATAGACAGTAAAAGTGGTAGAAGTAGTTGCCAAATATACAATACAATGGGTTAATTAAGACAATAACATATAAAACAACATTGGCGTAGTTTTTGGTAGTTTTTTTAGCCGTAGGTGGGATACAATGACATGTGTCAACCAAGTCAGCGAGCCTGACCACCCGATCCCGTTAGTCGCCTCTTAGGACAAACATGGTTACAAACTGAAGATCAGTTCCAACCCGCACCTTCTCGGGCCTTCTTCTTTACAGTAGTAGTAGTAGTAGTAGTAGTAGCAGTAGTAGTAGTAGTAGTAGTAGTCAATGAATGAGTTTTAGTTTTATGCCACTTTCATTCCAGCAATATGGCTGCCGTTACATAAACGTATCACGTGACATCAGGTGTGTTTCAGGCTTACCTGTACATGGGTCACGTGATCTGTACCTACCTGGCGGCGTTCTTCCTCTCCAGTACCTTAGAAGCGCCGTTCATCTCACTGGAGAAGATCCTCTTCCGGCGCGGCGACCAGTCAACCTAAAAATGCACTTACACGTCAAATTACATCTACGTTGAGATTTCAATTAGTCTTAAAAGGCCTGCTTCGTTTCAGTTGCAGTGAAAACAGTAGTAAGTTGCACTTTGCTTTGTTGAAGTCGTCGCATCATGATACGTGTTTGTACCATCATATTTTTATGCATTTTTTAGATAAAAGATAATGTCCAGTCGAACCAGTGCTTCAAGTAGCTGTACAGTAGCTATGTTCTCGTTTTCGGAAACAAAACAGTGGTACTGGCCTAGTTAATGAACACGTAAAAATACAAGTCAAGAATGATTTGGTTTTTTCTCAGGGTTTACACGTTGCATTCTATTCATGACTAACCCGTTTCTCAGTATAGACACAGTGATCAAATATTCGTCGGTTTTGGTTTTTTAGCATTTTGTTTTATATGGGATATTTTAACATTGTTTAATTTTATTGTTTGATTGTTAAACTGTTGTTACAGATATCGATAAATATAGTGAACATCAGCCTTTGGAAAATATTTCGTGATCGACCTAGATATATTATACAAATGACACACTCGAAACAAAATTGTCCAGCAATGTTGATTATGAACCACGGCAACTGGCATATATTAAGTTGAAATATACCTACTTTTTATAGTATGTTCACCCTTTTCTATAAAATGTTTATTTCGAAGTAATTCGAAACTGCTGGGAAATACCATTGGTATTAAGCCAAGTGATAACGTAAGTTGTTTGAATCTATGAGTTTATGTGTACTATTCGACTAAATGATCACCACTAATCTACCCATACCCCGGCCACTGGCTTCTATGCTCCCTTTTGTGTGTGGTAATCACAACCAATCAATATGTACATGAACCTACTCTCTTCAACCATGTCAGTATACATCAACTTATTATTGTATAAACTCATCCAACATGTTGTGTTAATCACTATTACTCTGTACATCCACCTACCCTGCTCAAATCACACTTCAGCAATCCAGTGTATATCAACCTTGTCAACTGTATATACAAACTTGCATCTATGTATATATTCTCCGTGTTACACCTCTATGTATCACGTGCTCGATAATGGTGTTAGTACCTACACCGAAACGTCACACCCAGTGCAATAAAGAAGTTGACTAGCCATAGAACTTGGTTTCCCTTCATCTATACAAGTTCTAAAATTCCTTTAAAAGAAGCAACAGGTAATATTGTAAACTGGTCGGCAAAGGAAAGTATACAAGGCTTTCAATAGGTCATTATCTGTGTCCCAGAGTACCTAGACACACACAAACATAATACAGTGGAGTCAACAATATCTTTACTTAACCTGAGCTAAACATCGCACGCCTGCTACAAAATCTGGTGGCGTCAGACATGTGCAAGTTCACTGGGTGCCCTGAAAAACAGTTTCCAGTCACAGAGAGGATATGCAGGTACTGAGATACACAGAAAGCGTTCACTACCGCCACTTCAGTATCCTGTGTGTCGATCTCTTGCATCAATACAGACACGCAGCCTATTTCTCCTCGAAGACGCGTGGTATACGACGCCATCAACTTTTGTACCCTTAGTGGTTGTCAAACTCTGACCCCGGCCCCAAATCATGGTTTATACAATTGACCACTTCGACGTCTTATTCTCGACGTGCACGTGAATTTCACCGCTGATATCAAATTGCTACGTTGGAGCGACATGTTTCAGTATATTATTTACCTTTTCATTGGTATACTTTCTTTTGCCCGTCAGTTTAGTTTGTTTCTGGTTGATGACCATTTGAAAACCTGCTGTTGTGAAACAAAAGAAACAAAACAACACCATTGTCATTCAGTGTCAATGAGCAGTGTCATTCTCGTAGTGAGTACATACGATGTAAATTTTTAATATCAGGTGCCTTGGAGAGTTAAGAATATATTTGACAGTCACCTCATGTACTGTTTTAGTATTGTAGATTATACTGTTACACATGTGGGTGTATTGTGCAAGCTGTGATATTGGAATACCCTCGTAAACGTGACATGTGACTGTGTTGTATTTCAATATTTATATATTCATGTACCCAAACGTGACATGTGACTGTGTTGTATTTCAATATTTATATATTCATGTACCCAAATGTGACATGTGACGGTGTTGTATTTCAATATTTATATATTCATGTACCCAAATGTGACATTTTTTCTTTTTTTAGTTAGTAATTTTGTTCAAGTGGAAAAATTATGAGTATGGCAAACTTGTCTTAATGTTCGACAGTATGAGAGTGTTTGCAATTATGTGATTCTATAGACTGCGCATTAACTTCACCAGTGATGGGTAAAATACATGCAACAACTAGTCAATCTTCGGTTCTTCCAAATTTATGAGTATAAATTACACTTCCTTCTGGGATTTACTGTATATATTCACTGCATATAGAAACATATATAAATATGTTTCTCCTGTCCTGATTTATCACACAGAGCGAACTTACAACTGTCGTATGCAACTGCTAAAGGGAGAAATTCTTGTGAAATGGGCCATATATTTCCGGTCTTCAAATAGCTAATAACGGAGTTAGCAAAGAAATGTGTGTTTTTTTGCGCAAGTAGATCCAAGTTTGTTTGGCAAACTGAATACTGGAACCTGGCAGAGGTCAGCGTACAACGATCTGTGCGACAGGTTTTCACAGCTACCAACAGTCCAAGGCTCAGATATTTTAACTGATTTTTTCTCTGGTAGTCGTAGGTTAAAGGTAACGCTAAGAAAGCTTCTAAAATCTAGGCCCTGACATGTTATCCCTCGATATGTGCTGACCCTCCGAGGTCAGTGACGATAATTATGGGATCGATTAATCCGCAACAAGACTTTACAAATCCAGTTCAAACGACGAATCAAACTGTCACAAACAGAACCTGCCGTACGAGTTACAGGTGAGGCGACATGAAATCGTCCTCTTAATATTTGTGAATCCACATTTTCGATGCATTTCGTGGACGTAGCTACCATTATGAAAAAAACCCTGAGGTTACACATGATTGCTGCCAAAAGGGTTGGGCAAGCCCCAATATTTTCTACATTTGCAACCTATCGGGCTTACACGGGGAAAATCACTTGGTACGTGCTTGCATTCTTTCTCACAGGTACCACTTCCACAAACACTGGACTAACGGGATCAGGTGGTCGGGCTCGCTGGCTTGGTTGACACATGTCATTATATCAATTGTATCAGTCTGGATCACTGGGTGGTCTGATCCAGATTATTCAGAGACCGACGCCATATAGCTGGCATATTGCTGAGTGCGGCGCAAAATTAAACTCACTTACTCATATATAAGAAGAAGACGGTAGCCATGCTTCACCTACCACAACTGTCACAACTGGAATGTCATGTACGGAAAGTTAATTTGGAAGTGATAGTCTGAATATGAGAATGAGTGGTAATGGGCGAACCTCAAAATGGCGAACGTGCATCAGGCAAAGTACAACCTTCTTGATATAAAGTCTCTCATAATGAATAACCCACAAATTCCTCAGTCAGTTATGTTATAAATCCGTGTTGGAGAATCTAAATCATGTTTCCCAAATGCAAGTCGACAAATTTTGCTTTTTAAGACAAATTTTCGATTGGGTTAGTGATAAGTGTGTAAGTTTGCTAAGGAACCGTTTAACACGTAACACCGCAAATTGAGTGCATCTGACGAAACGGTCAGTACAAAGACATGTGGCTATTGCAGTCTCATAGCCTGTATCCGAAAAGAAAGACACATTTTGCTGATTCACAGACAAGTCTGTGAGCAGAACATATACCCTGATAGGACAGTGAAACTGGTGTTCAAATAGTAACAGTTGCCTATCCTGTTGACTTTATGGCGGTGTCCCTTTCCATATGTTTATATTATTTCCAAATACATACTTAATTTTTAAATTATGTTTTGAAGAAATAATATTCAAGGTATTTATATGAGAATATGTATTTTTCCCTTATACTACTGTATTTAATTAAATGTGCAGGTGTTGAAAATTGCAAGTGTTCACCTGGTGGTTCACTGAGCAATTTTTATTTTATTTTCTTTTTCATACAAATCTAGCAATCAGTTTATTTCATGTACAACAGTGTTGTCCAATATATATTTAATGGAATGAGAAACCATTTCCACATGTTTTGGATTATGATATAAAATATTATCTGCAATATGATAATATAACATTGTAGTGTACTACAGTACTACTCGTTGGCAGCTTTTAGGTTTTTGTTTTGTTTTGTTTTATGCAGTTTATTGCTATCTGATATATACATGTGTTTACAAAAGGTGTGTGGCTGGTTGCAAGGGGCGATTGTTACACTCTTCGGTAAGCGCATTGCCGAGTTCCTGCCGAAATGCGTGACCGGGCAAATCTGCAGCTCTGTCCACATGCGTTCGAAGGGCTGTGGTTCATGTGGATAATGAAAACCTGCTCTATTGCCGACTCTCGAACAGTGAGTTTCGCGTTATCGACCATGAGAGTGCAGTCCAGAATCTCATGATCGTATCTAGTTGCAGAACCTGTCGGTCGGTTCTTGCACGTCAGTAACGTCCATCTTCGGCTGTATCCGGAATACAACGTTTGACATCACCAGTGAAAATGGAGCCTGTCACGTCAGCGTGTCCTTCAGGGTCCCTTCAGTTCAATCCAAGCAGTGATGCTCGAACTGAATACACTTGGAGTGACGAGTTGGTTTCTCTCGGGTACTTGGCTGTGCTAGGACAAAGGAGCTGCTCACGGACGTACTCTCTTTCTCTCTCTCTCTCTCTCTCTCTCTCTCTCTCTCACGCCCACACACCCAGACAAACAAACAAACAAACAAACAATAAATAAATAAATAAATAAATAAATAAATAAATAAATAAATAAATAAATAAATAAATGACCCTTCAACTCTGACCACCTCTGAAATGGTGTTCCACAGATCACTCACAATATAAAATATATGACAGCTGAATGTTTAGTACTTTGCAGGCTTAATTAATATACTCTTTTTCGTAAAGCATGAGGTATCTTTACATCAGAATTTGGTCATATTATCCTTTAAAATAGATCAGGATGGTCACTGGGTCGAGCTTGACAATCTGGTTCATCTGATCCGATACCAACAGGGTTTAGCTTTTTGCTCAAACAAGAACTTGACAAAGAAGAAGCTTCATGAAGTTTCTCTTCACAAGCAGAAGAGAAGAAGATGTACAACTTCAGACATATCACGTGGATAAATGTTCTGCATTAGCGCCGCTGTGCCATTCTTCACAAGAAATTCAGAAATACTACAACGTTTTAGACCATGTACCCCCTCACGTACAACGTTTGAATTTAATAAGTCATTTGAAGACAAATAGCGGACTTTGACCTTTCCTCAGACCATCATGCATAAGCTGAGGAATTCTGTTGCAAGATAAACAGTACAAAGACCGCACTTCCTAGGTTGACAGGCACTGGGTGGGTCATTTTGTTGCTTGTAAATCTATCATCCAATCAGCGTATGCCAAAGGGTCACGAGGGATGTTACTTATAGACTATACTGTAGATAACAAAAATGCCATAATTAGTAACAAGTTGCCATTGCAAACAGGTTCCAAAGTCCTAAAGACGTGCCATTGATGTTGACATTCTTGCATCGTCTATCTCTGAAAGTCGTCGCGCACCCCGGAGTTAAGTTACCCGTATGTGAACACTCCCTATCAGTAAGCTCGATACTACTGGCTACAACGGACGTGTTTGGTATCGCTCGTGTGTTATCCATATCAGATCCTTCCGACGACCTCAGTCTGAAATGTAGAGACCAATACTTCTCTAAAACCATCTGATAGAGCGAACAAAATACATTGAGTGAAATTGTGTGAACTAGAGCCATGATTCGCCATACATTATTCGCCGGTGTGGTGCTTGTGTTTCTGTCGTATGTTTCCGGGCAAGCTGACATGGAACACAGTTACACCGTGGACAAACAACCTCTGAATGAAACAGCCCTGTTTGTGGCCGACGCTTTGTATAAACACCCAGTTCTATTCCGTAAGCTCCTGAAGATCAGTGCCGCTGCTCAGTCGTTAATGAAGATTGGGGGAGATGACCCCAAATCTTCAATGTTCTTGGACTTTGTCTTGGATATGTTACCAGGAGTGCTGCAGTCTCCCCAAACCGCCGGGATCCTGGAGATCCTGGCAGACGAGCTTCACAGAGTCAACATCACGGATGTGTACGGCTACATCCAAAGTCATCACTTGAACCAAACTGACCCAAAGACAAAACAGATGGTCAGCGGAAGCCTTTTGAAAAGATTTGACAAACTCAGAGCTGCCCGGAGAGTCCTGACACGTTATTCTGCGCGGGATTTTCTTCCAATGACCAGCAACGACACCATCACCGACGTCTGCTACAACGACATGATGAATTTCATGGACGCTCTCGTCAGCGCTCAGATCCCACCTCGAGACCATCTCAACTATACCTTCATTCCCTGGGCTCTCAACAGTAAGTTTGTTTGTTGCTTAAAGCCGTACTAGGCAATAATCCAGCTGCATGGCGGCGATCTGTAAATGACCACATCTGGACAAGACAAATCCAATGATCAACAGTATGATGTACGTAACTGAGATACAATGATATATGACTACCAAGTCAGCGAACCTGATTACCCGATCCTTTAATCTTTCATGAAGAATGTACTTTTGTAATTGATCGTTCTCGTCACGATATGGCTGAAATATTGCCGATGTGACGATAAATTTTAACTCACTCACTCAATTTCATCAAGACTGGTTGCCAAAGACAATTTCTAACTTGGATCTCGGCGATTTACCACTTAACATATATGTAGTTTGACCTAAGGTAACCGATCTACCGATATATGACAGCCGGAGTTCCGCATTAAAATTATTTTTTCTATGTACATATAACCCTTATTCAAGTCATCGACGCCTCCATCCTTCTTCACAGACTTAACAATTTATTGTCTTTGGCACCGTATTGATAAAGACACAATGTCTTTGAATGTGTAAATTGAATTTAGAATCAGTATTCCTTAAATCAGAGACTGAATGAATGGCTTCAACCTGAAGGTGCCAAGATATCGGCAGCGCGTTCTTGTTTAAGGGAAGATTAGAAAGGGCATGTTTAAATAACCTTTTTTTTTAAAAAAAAACAACTATTTGTCTATAGACGTTTGAATTTTCACCCTTTTGCAATTGAAATTACATGAAATTGCTCTTAAACTATCATTGCTGTTACACTGACGCTATAAGGTCTTCTAAAATGGCTTATGCGTTTCGTTTTTGGAAGAGTGTATTTATCACCTATAGCTGTACATATCTATCTAAGACCCGTGAAGGTCCCGGGGTAGAATAGGCCTTCAGCAACCCATGCTTGCCATGCTTGTCGTAAGACGCGACTAACGGGATCGGGTGGTCAGACTCGCTGACTTGGTTGACACATGTCATCGGTTCCCAATTGCGCAGATCGATGCTCATGTTGTTGATCACTGGATTGTCTGGTCCAGACTCGATTATTTACAGACCGCCGCCATATAGCTGGAATATTGCTGAGTGTGGCGTAAAACTAAACTGACTCACTCACTCATATTTATCTAATTATTAATACATCACATCTCGTGAGAAATAGGTGAGTTGAACATTGACTTTGTAAGGATTAAGTGGTGTTCATGTCTTGCATAGCGGATGGTGTCACCCAGCAAAGTGATTAGTCGTCCATGGTATTTACCGCTTGTAGTTGCCATAAAAGGTGACTATGCTTGTCGTAAGAGGCGACTAACGGGATCGGGTGGTCAGACTAGCTGACTTGGTTGACACATGTCATCGGTTCCCCATTGCGCAGATCGATGCTCATGTTGTTGATCACTGGATTGTCTGGTCCAGACTCGATTATTTACAGACCGTCGCCATATAGCTGGAATATTGCTAAGTGCGACGTAAAAATAAACTCACTCACTCACTCACTACCGCTTGAAGGCCATTCCTAGGCTTAGTAAATAATAAAGGATGGAGAATGCATGTATATCATGGCGTAAAACAACACTCAAACCTTCACTGGCCCCATCGTCACCTTGGCGAAGAAAGTCGCCCACAGTGTGGTGTTTCATTGGGCAACAAATTGTCTACGATGTAAATGGTGAATGTGTATATCATTATGACAACAGAGTTTGCTAACTATGAGTTATTACTTCTAGAGATAAACAGACATTAGATAGTTTTGGACTATGTCAGTGTCAGTGTCAACAGAAGGTGGGCAGAAGGGGATCATGGCAAACACATAAAAATCACTGTGGAGGATCATGTAAATTATAAGGCACACTGAAAAATATGAAATGTTATTAAAAAGGTTTAAAATCTCCTGCATTTTTTATAAAGAGAAAAAAGTGATAGGCACTAGGGGAGGTTCACTATATTCGTACGTTAGAAAACTCCGAAAACACTGTGTGGCTTAAAACGCTCTTGTCAGTCGAGTTAGCACATTTCTGCTTCTGGATTGGCGCGTCATTATATAATATGTCAGTACACAACTGCTTACAGTAAGGTTAGCACGTTTTGGCTTGTCTGGTCAACGTGTATTGCTAGCTGGGTTATCATGCTATTGTTTGTTAGATAGTATGATATTGCTGGTTTTGTCAGCTCACTACCACTTCTTAGGTGTGGTATTTTGCAAGTTGACACGGGTCAACATGGTATTGCCAGCAAGGTTAGCAGACTATTGGCTTTTGGATAGCATGGTGTTCCTACTTAGGTTTGCACGTGATTGCTGGTTGAATGGCATGCTCTTCCTAGGTTAGCAGGATACGGCGTGTTGGGTAACATGGTATTGATAGCTAGGTTAGCAGGATACGGCGTGTTGGGTAACATGGTATTGATAGCTAGGTTAGCAGGATACGGTGTGTTGGGTAACATGGTATTGATAGCTAGGTTAGCAGGATACGGCGTGTTGGGTAACATGGTATTGATAGCTAGGTTAGCAGGATACGGCGTGTTGGGTAACATGGTATTGATAGCTAGGTTAGCAGGATACGGCGTGTTGGGTAACATGGTATTGATAGCTAGGTCAGCAGGATGCGGCATGTTGGATAACACGGTATTGATAGCTAGGTTAGCAGGATACTGCGAGTTGGGTAACACGGTATTGATAGCTAGGTTAGCAGGATACTGCAGGTTGGGTAACATGGTATTGATAGCTAGGTTAGCAGGCTATTGTTTTATGGTAGCATGGTATTGATAGCTAGGTTAGCAGGCTATTGTTTTATGGTAGCATGGTATTGATAGCTAGGTTAGCAGGATACTGCAAGTTGGGTAACATGGTATTGATAGCTAGGTTAGCAGGCTATTGTTTTATGGTGGCATGGTATAGATAGCTAGGTTAGCAGGATACGGCGTGTTGGGTAACATGGTATTGATAGCTAGGTTAGCAGGATAATGTTTTACGGTAGCATGGTATTGACAACTACGTACAGACCGCTCAGTTAGCAGAATGATGTCTGCTGGGCCGCATGGTATTGCAGATGTGGTCAGCTCGTTATTGCTTGCTGGGGTATTGTTCGGGTATTGCGTACCATGGTGTTGCTGGTTAGGTTAGCACTCTCATGCTGGTTAGATAGCATGGTATTGCCAGCTGGGCCAGCACGCAATTGCTTGACACTGTCAGCTCTTACAAAGCTAATTCTAGGCCGCCAATAAAGCTGGAACGCCCGAATGCGGCGTGAAGCAGCATCCTCTCACTGATGCGATCACAGTCAGCTGCTGTAGTTGGAGGCGTGATCAATTCAAACCGCATTACCTGTCCTGCTCTCAAAGTCCAAGCAATGTCATACACAAACAATTGAGACTAAGGAGGTTATCAGATGATCTCCCAGTCTCGTGACACACACTGGGAATGTTAGTCGGCATCTTTTCTGAATTCAATCAGTTTTTGTCAAACGCGTGTAGTCTATTTGTTTCAATTCTGTATTTTCAGAAACACTGGCAACTGAACAAAATAAAACATATCTCTACACGAAGCATATTCTTCAGCACTAAAATATGAAAAAATACGGTACGGCACGACACGGCACGGCACGGTATGGTAGCGCTAACAAATCAACAACTAGTATTTTAATATACCTTTGAACAGTTTATTCAGCAGAAAGAAACTACAGACTTGTATGGAATCAAAATCACAGACTTCTGAGGGACGAAGGAGAACATCATGTGTGACCAAGGACCGATTGGGTAATCATGGTTTTATGACGCTCTAAGTTAGATAATAACGGACATAATAAAATATAAGGGTTTAACACTCGAACACAGTTGTGGGCGTGACAAGCGAACAATGTATGAACTGGGCCATCTTACAGCCCCCACAGTTCATGTAGTAGGAAGCAAATATTCTTGGTATGCACACCGTATTTCAAATACATCCAAGTATTATGTGACTTTTGTAGAAAGATTCGTTATCTGAGGCGCCGAGATCACGTGGTCTGAGACTTCAGCGTACGTGATCAGAAGCCACGAATCGTCCATTTCCGTAAATAGCAATCGGAATGTCTCCAACTGGTACATCTGATATATCGGTAGACGCTTGCTTGGTTTGCGGGACACGTACGTTTACGCGCACCTGTTCAAAGCATAAACCGATAACGACTGTATATAAACAGTCGATCTATGGCATCTTTCCATCCATTGAGTGATGACGATTCCTTACACGTCCCTCTCCATGCGCACGTCACGAGGGTTGATAGGTTTTTTATTGTAACTATTGAACAGTAACACATGAATAATTTTAATTATCATTTTAAAATGATCACTTACGAAAATATACCCAACAAAAATGTAGGGGAACAGGAGTGCATATAGTTTTACGCCACAAATATTGCAACCATATTCATACCACGGCGGGGGACACCAGACATCCATGAGGGGAATCAAACTCGGGTCTTCGGCGTATTGAGCGAAAGTTTTACCCACGAGGCCACCCATTTCCCGCGGGAACACGGTCCGTCGCGTACCGAAAGATCGCCAGCCGAGTACTGTTTTAACATTACAGGTGCAATTCTACAATGCTCCTAAAATCAAAGTTTTTAAGGGTTTTTTTTGTTCTTTTTGAACAAAACAAACAAACATCACTGCAACAACTTTATATGATAAGAAACTGCGTTACTAATACGGTTTCCTAATTTATCAAGCCACATATCTTAAAATCGTTTCAACAGCTTGACGTCGTTGAGTACAGCCCACTGATAATCCCACCAACTCACAGGCATGTGACGAGAGCATGACGCATTCCACCTACACGGACGTCAGTTTCACAAACGGGTATGTCAGCCGGACCCACCCTTTCATCCGCCAAGGACGTGTTACCTGCCATGTATCCATCCGCGAATCACTCCGCGAGGTCGTGCTTCTCAGCATGTCTCTGAACTTTACTCTGACAAAATGTGACCGAGGAATTCTAATTTCAGCCATATCTGCTAGGTTACTTGTGTGATAACATGACATGTACTTACATAGGTCGGGCGCTGTCGATGTTTATATCTCGTCTAAGTGGGGAACGTTTTTAAAAAGCTTTTCAGTTTTGTTTGTGTGCTTAACTTAGCACGCATTCCAGTTCGATCAGGGCGGAACAAGCCATGACGGACTAATCATCATCGCAAGGAGAAAGTTTGGGGTTGTTTTAGAAAAGACTTTTAAGTAGTATATTTGAAAACGGAATTTCTTGTAAGAATTTGCAGTTTACACCTTTCTTTACAAGATCACCCAGAACGGGCAATGAGTGGTGAGATGTCTTACTGTTAAATGTGCTGGATTTTCAACATGGCTGAGACGCCTGGTATATACTAGTCATCAAAAGTTTAGACTCACTTAAAGCACTCACTATATGCTATGTATACATATGTGATTGCATCGAAGATGAATTTCTCCACTCGTTTATGGGAACCAACTGCAAACCTTGTGCAGATGAAATAGACGAAAAACATGAATAAATATCGTGCGTGTGAACATCTGCGTTTTTGTTAAGAAATCGCCAATTTTCACTGAATTTCATCATCTAACAAACTCACGACAATACTCTTTTCAACGCAACGAATTTGTTACATCAGGGCCTGTGTTAAAGGTTCCTTTAAACAGTATGGAATATTTTTTTTAAAATCTAGGTTAGACCAGTCGGTTCCTTTACTCAGTATGGAATATTTACAAAATCTAGGTTAGAACTGTCGGTTCTTTTAAACAGTATGGAATATTTACAAAATCTAGATTAGACCAGTCGGTTCCTATAAACAGAATGGAATATTTACAAAATCTAGGTTAGACCAGTCGGTTCCTTTAAACAGTATGGAATATTTACAAAATCTAGGTTAGACTAGTCGGTTCCTTTAACCAGCATGGAATATTTACAAAATCTAGGTTAGACCAGTCGGTTCCTTTAAACAGTATGGAATATTTACAAAATCTAGGTTAGACCAGTCGGTTCCTTTAACCAGCATGGAATATTTACAAAATCTAGGTTAGACCAGTCGGTTCCTTAAAACAGCATGGAATGTTTACAAAATCTAGGCTAGAACAGTTGACTAGAGCAAGTAGCTGCGTTTATACTAGTGCGTCTTAATTTTTGATGGGAAGTATATATTTGCTGTGCCATCCTCATAGCCCCGTCCGACCTCACTCGCTTGAGTGTCAGTTATCCAGGGCACTCTGCTGGCTAGTCTGGAATTTGACCTTGCAACTGCGAACCTGGGCCTGCCGTTTGACCTTGGCGTTATATGCGTATTCCCAGTAATAAAGGTTATCTCACACTATTTAGATAAAGGTCAGCGTTAATATCGCACTAAGAAGGCTTTGACATGGTCCCTGTTAAACGTCTCATTATCATAATAAATAAACGGGCGTCAGTCTTACAGATATAACGTAGGCCCACTGCAAACAACTGCTGACAGGTGGGGCTTTCCCGGCCTCTAAGGGGTCACAAATGGTCACAGAAACTACATGTACTATTAGCGTGCACCAGATTAAGACTACACCAGATATCACACTTCGCTGCATAGGGTCCTAGGTTACAAACGACACAAACGAAAGCCCTTACACACTTCTATGTAGCGAAAGCCATAGCGTTTCCTATACACAACTCTCTGAGCAGACAGTAAGGACAGTTGAAATTAAAGTCATCATGTATTGATATACCTTATAGAATCTACCTTTAGAAGTATCAAGAAATACCAAACAGTTATAAACGTCATCAAACGTAGGATGAAAACGGTCGTAGTGAAAACTTACGCTGCAAGTAAGTGACTGAGTTTAGTTTTACGCCACACTAAGCAATACACCAACTACATATCGGTGAAACGCTGCAAACATGAACATCATTAATTGTTGCCTCCTTGCTTTCAGGAATCTTGGTAGCAGTATTGCTTCGGGATACTCTCAAATATTCTATTTTTATGGCAAGCGTAAGAAAACCTAATCACGTGAATATATATATTACTTTCTACATTTTGTCAGTGTTCGACTCTTTCGGTAAACCTACGGGTGGTATCACTAAGGGTTCCCTCTACTGGGTCGGGTCATATGACCTTTGCATGTCCACCAAGGCTGGACTTCCGGCGGGCGTCATTCTGGGAAACAGGACACTCACGACTCCGATCAAGTTCAATGGGAAGTTCTGTAGAGCCCAGTTCAGACTTCCGGAGAAGCTGATCGAAAGTTTCAATGTGGTACGTTTTGTTTGTTTGTTTGTGGGTTTGTTTATTTGTTTAATACCACACTCAACAATACTCCATCCATGTGGAGGTGATCTGTAAATAATTAAGACTGGACCAGACGATGCAGTCGTTACAATGTGATTAGTGAAACACTTTCGGTCCTACGCATGACATTAATTCTGCTTCCAAAGTGACTAAGTAAAAGCCATTATCATTGACGTAATATTTGTTGCTTCTTTACAATATATTACAAGATATGACATCGCAAAAATGAACGGATTGAATTCGGAACAGATTTTTAATTTTGCAAACAATGATATAGTGTCAAATATTGAAACATGGAGTATGAACAAAAGTTTAAGAATTTTGATAGAAATATGCGTTCACCTATAGTAATTCGTTGATGAGGTGGTTGATATGGTTAAATGATGAATGAATGAATGACATGCTGTTTTGATTGTTATTTCTTACAGGACACACGTGGCGTCAAGTTGAGTCTTTCCTGGGGAATATGTGTGCCTGACTCTTGTCACAGCAATGACATCGCCCAAATGTTTGATTTAGGTACGTCCTAGATACGCAGTCTTGTTTGACTTGGTACGTCCGAGACACAGCCTATTTGACTTAGGTACGCCTTAAAAAGGCATGTTTGACTTAAGTACGTCATCATGTTTGACAACGTTATGCCTTCGATACAGTCATGTTTGAACGGATGCACGTCCTCGATGGAATGATGTTTAACTTAGGCACGTCTTAGATACAGTCATGTACGTTCTAGATACAGTCATGTTTGTTTTAGGTACGTCCTACAGTCATGTTTGACTTCGGTACGTTCTAGATACAGTCATGTTTGACTTCGGTACGTCCCAGATACAGTTATGTTTGACTTAGCTACCTCCTAGATACAGTGACGATATTGCCCAGTTGTTTAACAATTGCACTACCTAAACACAATGATAACATCGTCCAGACGTTTCACTTAGATACCTTTGAGATAGGGTGATTAATTTAGAACATACTGTCTCGGATGAAGTTCATCTATTTCTCATGTCCTGAAACAGTTATAATAATGTTCTATACTTCGCAGGAATTATGAAGGGGAAAGGACTTACGCCCCACACGGTCACCTGCTTCGAGGACAGGGATCTCACCAAAGACACGTCGGGACTCGTTGCCGCGTAAGTACTTGTCAAACTATCGTTGTTTCGCCTTTGTATGTGGATCGATTGACACTTTAATAGTCGCCATGCGTAGAATTTAGCAGAGAGTGTCCCCAGTAGCCGTGTCCTGCACGGATTTGGAGTCCCCAGGGTCTAGATTTTCGAAGCTCTCTTAGCCCTAAGATGGTCGTAACTGCCATTCATTAACATTAACTTACGACTATCTTGGCGCTAAGAGGGCTTCGAAAATCTAGGCCCTGGAGATTAGAACTGCAAGTCTTCGGCAACACGTGCTTGTCGTAAGAAGCGACTGACGAAATCGGGTGGTCGGGCTCATGAACTTGGTTGACTCATGTCATCGTATCCTAATTGCGTAGATCGATGCTCGTGATGTTGATCACTGGATTGTCTGGTCCACGTTGGATCATTCACAGACCGTCGCCTTAAAGCTTGAATATTGCTGAGTGTGGCGTAAAACAAACGAGCAAACAAACAAGAAAACAAACAAAGAAGCTTACCGTTATGAGTCACAATAGGTACCGGCATCCAAACCTATCTCAAGGAAAAAAGTGCTAGATGAGGTAGTCTAGTCATTAAAGCTTTCACTCGTTACGCCGAAGGCAAGGTTCGATTCCCAACATAGGTACAATGTGTGCAAACTATTTCTTGTGTCCCCTTGCTATAACTGGAATATTGCTAAAGGCAGCAAAAAACCCAGCTCACTCACTCACTCACTCACTCAAAAAATTCTTCTTACAGGATTATCTTACTGATCTTTGTTGTCGTCGTGGTATTCTCCACTCTAGTGGATGGGATCGGCGACTGGATCAAAGACAACATTAATACTGATAGCGAAGGGAGCGACAACTCTTACGAATTGGGTAAAGTCAACGGCAACCTCAACGGTGGCTTCGTGGCCGATCCAGAAGAGAGCAGTCAGAGTGTGATGGAGCTGAAATCAGCGGGAGAACTCCCTCCTGCCTACACACCCCACCAAAACGACAAAGGAGACCTGGGAGAGGAGTACCTGAATGGCAGAGTCAAGAAGATCAATAACGCCACTGGGGCCAAGGTTAGCAGGACCTCAAAAGGGAAGCCGAAACAAACAGGTACTCTTAATCCTTACATATACGGACCATTAGCGCAAGAGTGAAAGAGTATGGTTGCTGTTAGCAATATTCCAGAAATAGCCCGGAACCAGAAATGGGTTTAATACATAGTACACATGTAGGGGATCGAACCCGGGTCTTTTGCGTGACGAGCGGACGCTTTAACCACTGGGCTATCCCAACGTTCAAACAATCTGGAGAGGGCTTATAATGGAATATTATTACAATCAAGGGCATGGATCAACTTAGTGGTTGAAGCCTTCGCTTGCCACAAGACAGAACTGAGTCCCAGTATGACTACAAAGCTACACTTTATGTTGTCCAGTAACTTGTAGGTAACCCACACAATTGTATTCCCATATTCCTCAAATAGACCGAAATACATACACGATTGTCCCATGCGTTTTCCACTAATTTCGTTCCACTGTTTCAGTGTGTCAACAGCTGATCAAGGCTTTCTCTCTGTACACAAACATCCCCAAAATCTTGAACGGGACGAAGAATCCTAACGCCATCCATTGCCTGCACGGCATCAGATTCTTCAGCATCTTGTGGATCATCCTCGGCCACACCTACAACTACGGTATCCTCTCAGTCCAAGACAACCCTACGACGGGTGAGTGTATTCAGGGTGGAATGTTTGTCCTTAGTTAAAGAGCCTGGCAAAGCTTGGTGTTCGGGAATCAAAGAATTTTCGGGGGCCGGCTTGGTCGGAGAGTTTTTCAGTCGTCTAGCTTCGAGTCATAGGTGGGTAGTTGTCTTGCATCGACTCTGAGAGCTGGACTGTAGGCTTGGTGCAGCTTTGAGAGTTTGGGAGTCGCAATGTTCAAACCCGAGATATAGCCGGAATACATGGCTATAATATATACTAGGGAAGGGACGGGTAACCTCAAGACGGGTGGGTAATGAGCTGAATCCGGGTACCCGTCTCAATATCCGGACCCGTTATGATGATGTGACTGACAGATGAAACGGTGTAATATGTCATTCTGTCATGATTAAAAAGGTTGTATTGCCTTTGAAGATTTCTACATAATCTACGGTCATAGATTTGGAATATAATACATAGATAAGATATTGAAAAACTCGAAAGTTTAGCCTCCGAGCAGTAGAATACATGGTCATTTTTTGCAAAGTTGATGTCAGGAATGAACATATCGGGAATCTGAGTAGGGTAATAAGGGGTCTGGTATCCGGGTAGAAAATTTGGACCCTTCCCGGCCTTGAAATATACACCAAGCAATTCATCTTCTTTACACTGCTATGTGTTTAACGTTTCCAGCCAACCTCCTCGACGCTGACAAGCTGTTCCATCGCTTCTCCTTCCAGGGAATCCAAGCTGCCGGTTTCGCCGTGGACACATTCTTCCTGCTAAGGTTAGAGTCCACATGCAAGAAACGTCCATGGGCTCCATCCACAAAACGTTCGTAGGTCTGCGTCATTCGTAAACCAACGACAAAGTACAGAGATACGACTGGTCGTAACGTAACGAACGCTTTGTGGATGGCCTTGATTTTCTAAGCTGTCTAAGAGCTAAGGTAGTCGTAAGTTAATGTTAAAGCATGGCACTTACGAATATCTTAGCGCTAGGAATACTCCGAAAATTCAGGTCCAGGGCCTAGATTTTCGAAGCTCTCCTAGCGCTATGATAGTCGTAAGTGCCATACATTAACATTACGTTACAACTACCTCATAGACCTGATATTTCGAACTCTCTTAGTGATATGACAGTCGTAATGTTATTGTATGGTACTTACGACTATCGTAGCGCTAAGAGAGCTTCGAAAGTTAAGACTCAGGACCCAGGACCACACGTAAAGCCGGAATACCCTTCATTTGGATGTGTACAGTGTGTACATGCAGGTCCCTTGGTCGATGAAATGCTCATCTCCTTTTAACCTACGTGAACATCCAACCCATGTTTTGCCAAATACAGCAGTGCCGTCAATGGCCTGCGTCTGTTCTAAGGGTAATTGTACTTATTAAAGTTCTGGAATCTGGAAAGCATGTATTCAGCTCACTCTGAACACACCTGTGTCGCGCTTGGAGTACATCAGGGCAGGGCTTGGAAGGTGATTCTCCAAACGGCCGCTACCTTCCGTCTGTCTGCAAATATAAATTGCAAATGTTTTACTGGAACCATATTCTGTTACCGAAAGTAATTGAAAACATTGGCAACTTTATCCAGAGAGATAAAATTGTTTTAGTGTGTTTTGTTTTGTTTTGTTTTGTTTTTGTTTTTGTTTTGTTTTGTTTTGTTTTGTTGTGTTTTGTTTTGTTTTGTTTTTTTTGTTTTATTTTGTTTTTTTTTGTTTTGTTTTGTTTTTGTTTTTGTTTTGTTTTGTTTTGTTTTTTTTGTTTTGTTTTGTTTTGTTTTTGTTTTTGTTTTTGTTTTGTTTTGTTTTGTTTTTGTTTTTGTTTTTGTTTTGTTTTGTTTTGTTTTGTTTTGTTTTGTTTTTGTTTTTGTTTTGGTTGGCTGACCCAGGTAGTAAGGGGAAGTAACCTCGCATCAATTGCGTCTTTTCTCGTCTCCAGCGGTCTTCTTATCTGCTTCCTGACATTGAAGGATCTGAAGAAGAGGCCTGTCAACTGTGGCTACATGGGGATGTTCTACTTTCACAGATACTGGCGGTAAGGGTTATTTTCATGTCCAAATCTTTCAGTATTTATGCTGTTGTATATAGAGAGATGGTGGATACTGATGTTCAAATATTCCTTATCTTCTTATTCCGGCAAAAACTTAATATTTCTTTGCTCCATTATCGTGCAAAATGGCCATAGTGCTGAGGGGCGTTGCAGCTGGCAGTCATATTGATGGTACTAACAGGCAACTGTTGGCAACCATATTAATTATATTGACAATTGTATAAGCAGTATGGATAACTGAAATCAAGTAATTTTGGTGTCGATTAAGTAATCAGTGGTAACATGTCTGCAACAGCCTGACCCCCATCTACATGATCGTCATGATGGCGTTCTCGTGTCTGTACCAATACTTGGGAGAGGGGCCTCTCTGGCCGGCAGAGTTACCGGCGGCGGACAACTGTAAGCGGTACTGGTGGACCAACCTCCTCTACGTCAACAACCTCGTCCACGTGGACGACCAGGTGGGTCACCGAGGTTACCTTTGTTCACAGTAACAATCTGCTTAAATGTTGTATTTGACGTGAATTTGGGTGATGATACCTTGAAGGATCTACCAGGGATACAAATGACGATCGACTTGCACGGCATGGACGTGCTAATCCAGAATACAAAACGGCATGGATAGTACGACATCAACAACTGGCTCAATATGTCTTAATCTTAATGAACTTGGCTGTCTCGTCGGTCACATGGAGCCATTTGGGGGGTTCTAAAAACGAAAGTTAATTTGTAAGGGGCAACTACGGGATGGGATCGACGTTAACGGCGTTAACCGATAAACGAGCATAGATCATGTTTTAGTATTGTTACTAGGGGAATACATTTATGTCAGGTACTGTATGTGACTCTTCCCTCCACAGTGCCTGGGATGGTCGTGGTACCTGGCTGATGATATGCAGTTCTACATCATCTCACCATTGTTTATCCTCCTTCTTCATCAGTGAGTGGTTCATTATGTTAAACAAAATGTTAGGGATCATGAATATTATAGAGACACGTTTGTATGAGAAAACGATGTTGAAACCAATTCACAAAATTTAATCAGGATTCCTAACTCCTTTTTTGTCTGAGTGAATATGGTTTTAAGTCGCTTTGGGCAATATTCCAGCAATATCACGGCGGAGACAACAGAAATGGGCACACGTTGTAATTAATCGAACCTGAGTTTTCAGCGTGATGAGCGAACACTTTTAAAGTTTGGCTACCCCACCGCCTCTCGATGATATAAACGTAATTTAACTACCCAATCATGTTTTATAATCATGTTTTCCCTGTTATCTCAGCATCCCTATTGCTGGTATCCTGGCAACCGTGATGATGATGTTTGCTGGGATTGGCTCTTCCTTCGCGATGGAATACAAATACGGCGGGGACATGTTCAGGTGAGTAATGGTGAACCAAATTAGCTACCAAAAATTAGCTTTCCTGTTTAACGCCGCGCTCAGCAATATTCCATCTTTGTAGTGGTAATCTGTAAACAAAATGACCCTGGGTCAGATAATCCAGGGATCAACATCACAAGCTACGCAGGTATGTCAACCAAGTCAGCGAGTCTGTCCACCTGATCCCGTTGCATGGATTGTTCAAGAACAATTCAGATCTCTTCGGGTAAATACATTTATTAACTCTACCAGTTGGTTTGTAGCTAACGCCGTATTCAGGAACATTTCAGCTAAATAGTGGCGTTCTGTCAATAATCGTGTATGGACCAGACAATTCAGTGATCAAGATCATGAGCATCGATGTTAGAAAATGGGAACCGATGACACGTGTCAGCCAAGTCGGCGAACCTGACCACCCGAGGCCGGTGGTCGCCTCTTACATACACGGATTACTGAAGATCAATTCTACCCTGGATCTTCACTAGTTTAACTCCCCTAGACCCCGGCATACACATTAAAACAGGATTTCAGTTCAAACCCCAGAATGAAAGAACATGTCTTGATCGAAAAGAAATGTTTTTGTCTCCCTGCATGTTGTAGTTTAAAGTATTTTATTTTGTTTCTGTATTTTTTTACAAAAGCATAGCTACAATTTTTGGACGAAATTAAAATGTACATCTGAAGTTTGAGGCAAGTTTGGTGTGCAGCAAAACTGGGTCATAGTGATACATACGACATATATCAGGATGGACCACGGACCATTTGACACATCACCCACTGGGCCACCAGCCGCTACCCCGTGACGTAAACATAAAAATGGGAAGGAAAGAACCAACAAATAAATATATGCAATTTGATCACGACTGTTTTGTTTATTTGGACTAACAGAGCTCACTTTAAGAAAAAAAATATTGCATATGGAATATATATGCTCGGAATCGCCAAACAGATAAATAAATAAATAAATAAATAAATAAATAAATAAATAAATAAATAAATAAATCACCAATCAAAACATGAATGGTCTTTGTCAAGAGGTTACGTGGTCAAAAGTCCACGTGAAGAGTTTTTGAGTTATTGGTGTACCACGTTTTGATTGCTGTACAGGATGAAGGAAAACCCCCATTACTGGTCGGATGTGTACATCGTCCCATGGACCCGTGTCGGCGCCTACTGTGTCGGCATTCTCCTCGGCTACATCATGCTCAAAACCAAGAAAGGAACGCTGTCTAACGTAAGCGTCTGATTGGTGAAACACTAAGCTGAAGAAAAACATGTCATTTGGATTTGCGAGTTATGTACCGCATTTCAATTCAATTCAATTTGGATTATAAATCCATTCGGATGTCACTATTTATTTTAAGCTGTTATCCGGTTAACGAGTCAGAAACATTTGTAAGGCACATGACGCTTAAGAGATAAACATCATGTGTTGGCCAATTTTGAAGCACGACAATTCATTTGGAACCAATGGCGTTAGTCGGAGGTTTCAAATGAAATGTTCTCATGTATGTACATGTTGTGTTTTATAGACAAAAGCTCTGCTTGGCTGGATTTTGACGTTCACTGTGGGTCTGACTTTGTGCTACGTCACATACGACTTCCGCGCAGATGGCAAGGACCCATGGCCGAGGTGGGGAACATCAATTTATGAATCGTTCGGGAGGCCGTTGTGGGCGATGTGTGTTGCCTGGATCATCTTCGCATGTCACAATGGGAAAGGAGGTAAGAATTACCCACAAAACTAATCACATCATCCACTATTCATTTCAGAAACTGGATTTTAGTAATCATGACATTGATCATCGCCATACCTAAGATCACTTAGTGGAACGGGTCACAACTCAATAGGACAATTATTTCAGCGTGGTTTTTTTTGTCTAACTCCGCTCTCAGCAGTATTCCAGCTACATGATGGCGGTCTGTAAATAATCCAAAATCTGGATCAGACAATCCAGTGATCGACAGCAGTGTTGATCTATGCAGTGTGGATACGGTGATGTGTGTCAACGAAGTCAGTGGGTCTGACCGCCTAATGCCACGAGTCACCTCTTAAGGCAAACATGGATCAAAGACAAATTCTAACCAGGATCTTCACGAGTCCAGTGCTTGCCGTCATTGTGAATGTAGGTTATCAGCCCAGTACTTGTTTCTTGGGTTTCAGCAGACTGATATGCTATTGAAATTTAAAGACTTCAGAGAGACCCGGGATTAATTTCGTCACTGATATCCCATACATCAAGGTCAAGGTCACAACGATGTCTTATTCTTCCGGTTGCAGGCATCATCAACAACATCCTGTCCTTCAGCGGCATCATCCCGCTGTCGAGGCTGACGTATGCCGCCTACCTCCTCCATCCCGTCATGATGATTATCTATGTCTTCGGCAAAAAGTCCCTCATATACATCAGCGACTACGACATCGTGAGTGGCACATGTTGTGTTATTGTGACAGTTGTGACGTCAGTAGGGAAGTTACAGTAGAATCTAACGTTGCTGTAGCAGTGCTTGGTAAAGACAGTGGCTGTAGAAGTCAACAGTAATAGCGGTTGTAGTAGCAACAGCAACAGCAGCAGCAGTAGCAGTAGTAGTTTATGCTTTATTGACAATGTAATAGTAGTAGCAGCAGCAGCAACAGTACCAGTAGTAGTAGTAGTAGTAGCAGCAGTAGTAGTAGTAGCAGCAGCAGTAGTTGTAGTAGTAGTAGTTGCCGTATCATATCGAGTACCTGTGGCATTGAAAGGAAAAGTGGTAGTTGTAGTAGCAGCAGCATTAGTAGTAGTAGCACTAGTAGTTGTTGTAGTAATAGTAGTAGTAGCAGTAACAGCAGCAGTAGTAGTAATAATACGTAGTAGTAGTAGTAGCAGCAGTAGCAGTAGTAGTAGTTGTAATAGGTAGTAGTAGTAGCAGCAGCAGCAGTAGTAGTAGTAGTAGCAGTAGTAGTAGTAGCAGCAGTAGTAGTAGTAGTAGTAGCAGCAGCAGTAGTAGTAGTAGTAATAGGTAGTAGTAGTAGCAGCAGCAGCAGCAGCAGCAGTAGTAGTAGTAGTAGCAGTAGCAGAAGATGCAGCAGAGCGAGTATCTGTCATTTTGATAGAAAAGGTAATAGTAATACTTGCAAGAGCTATACCAGCAATAATAAGAAAGTAGTTGGAAGATGATCGGCAGCTGAAGCATTCGGGGTCCCAGTAGTCATCGGTGAGCAGTAACATAACCAGTTTAGCAGCATGTGCATTTTCTGAGCTTGGCATGCATATGGGATTCGAACAGAGATCTATAACACAGTGGCGTTTACAATGCGGTTTCGAGGTGACCCTCGTAACCCTCATGCTTAAGGCAAATTTTATATGATTGTGTATCAAGCATTAAGTTTGTTGAGGTGTCGGAGGCGTTTTGCCATGTGCACATTTAGGATTTATCTTATTTGTCATTAGCTGCGCTCTTGCATAAACGTATCACGTGACATCAAATGTGTTTCAGGCTTACCTGTACATGGGTCACGTGATCTGTACCTACCTGGCGGCGTTCTTCTTCTCCAGTATCTTTGAAGCGCCCTTCCTCACCCTGGAGAAGGTCCTCTTCCGGCGCGGCGGCCATTCAAGCTAATAATGCATGTATTGCTCAAATTACATTTGCACTGGAATTTCAATTAGCGTACTGCATTTGAATTGCAATGAAAACTGGAGTACAGGTGCACTCTGATAGTTAAAAGTCGTCACAGTGCATCTTTACAAATTTTGTTTTAAAATCAATTATTTGTGCATTTTGTGATATCGATAATGGCCAGTCCAGCTAACAACGCGTATATGGTCCAGTCAGTGTTTGGGTACTATTACTTACGTATATTTTCATACTTTGCTATGGGACAGACCCACTGTCCTAGTTATTGAACAAAAAATAAAAGCAGCGCAGGTCAAGAATTAATAAGCTTTTTTCGCATGTTTTACGCGTCGCAATCCGTTCATGACTAACCCGTTTCTTTACTACCCAGCAAAAAATTAGACTCACTTGAAGGACTCACTATCGGTTACATCGAAGATGAATTTCTCCACTAACTTGGGGGAACCATTTGCAAACCCTATGCAGATAAATTGCACAAGGATCATACATTACATTGCTTAAAAGCATATGCAAATATTGTGCATGTGAACAGCTGCGCTTTGGTGTGAAGTTTTGCAAAGAATTCGTCTATTCCACTGAGTAGTGGACAAGACTCTTTTCAAAGGTACGAATTTGTTTTACGGTACATCAGTTCATGTGCAAACAGTACTTTTAAACAGCAAACTCTTGTTTGAAACAGAGGTGTAAGTGGCTAAATTTACACTAGTGAGTCTAAACGTTTGATGAGTAGTACATGTACATGTATCGACACAGTGATCTGATGAATTTTCGTCGTTTTGTTTGCATTTTGTTTCATGTATTTTTATTGACAATGTTTCTGGTTAATTTTGTTTGTTTGATTTTGTAATGATTACACGATGCCATTTAGAAAGTGGTCAAATGCAACATATGTCATATTTGGGATTTCACTTTCTTAGTAAAGTACAAATTCTAGTACTTTTTTTTCGGTTCGGGTGCGGGTTCGAATCCCG